>NW_024720811.1:3914497-3941997 GCF_018991925.1 Homarus americanus | reverse complement strand
GTGGATTTTTAATATAATGCTGTAATTAAGGTGAAAGTCGGTCCCGTAGGCCTGGTGACGCATTAGGGGCAGTGTGAAACGTTTCTTGGTACACATGGCCGGCACTGTAGTCAATCGCCTTCACTTCCCCAATTGTAACTTTCCTGCCCATGTTCAGCTGGGTGGACTGGGAGAGCTCCGGACCTATAGAAAGAAGTACGAGAGTATATGTATAAAACTGTGGACCAGCGCCAACATAGATAAAAAACCCTCTCATAATGACACACACACACACACACACGCACACACACACACGCACACACACACACACACACACACACACACACACACACAGACGAGCATGCATACATGTATACTTATACAGATATATACAATGCATGGATCAACGTTTTGAAGTCAGTCAGGTTGCGGAAAGGTATTCAGTTCACATGATGGCAATATGTGAGTGTTCTTTGTTTTAGAGAGAGAAAATGGTTTTGTCTATATACGTGTATGTATATATATATATGCAATGTATGTATGTTTATGTGTAATATGTAGATGAATGTATGTTTATATATTGGTAATGTATGTATGTGTTATGTGTGCGTATTTTCGAGAGAACATGCGCCTGTTTCTGTGTGTAGGTACATAACAATACATAACTGGCACTGGGTCACATCCTACGTCTGGCAGGCATGCAACACATGTCTGGCAACAATGTGACGACGGAGTAATAAAATGTCACCGGTCGAGTGGAGAGAGCAATAAAATGTCACAAATCGGGGTGGAACAATAAATAATCACTGACTTGGCAACTGTGCAACCAAACGCCACTCGTCTGGCAATGGTGTATTCTAAAGACTTGCGTTTCTGGCAATGCTGCAGGAAATTCTCTCACACTTGGTAATTACGCAAAATACCTCGTGATATTGAGTTAATTTACAGTGCAGTTGACAGTGTAGGTGTGACACAGTTAAGACGATGGTTGACCTTACTGTAACATCCAAACAACCTCACTTCCTTTTCACCAGTAAGTTATGTATCAACGTGAACGAGAAGTTAAAAGATAAAATAATTCGTAAGTTGGTTTTAATTCAAGACTTCACCTCGGTTAAAGGGTTTGTCGTCACTGTAGCTGTGGATAAATATTCAGTATTTTTACATTACAGTAGCACTTCAGGGGTTCAAAAATGCTATATTTAAAATGTATTATGTAAGTTGAAATTTTTCTCCCAGATTCCGGTTTCAATATCATTAGTACAGCATAGTGTGTGAGCAGTGAGTGGCCGAGGGTTAGTAGAGTAGTCTGTCCTCACGGGGCGGTACGCGAGAGGGCAGTGTTCTCATGCCGGTGGTGTCTCGTGGTCAGAGGGCGGCAGGGCAGCTACTGATTATGTATTATCTATACTACTGACGTCATAAGCCGATCAAGTGTAGCATCTAAAACTCGCTCGTCATTTCCCAGTATCGTAACAAGAGGTCTGCTATTGCGAGGTTTACAGGCCACTTATCCCTCCTCCTGTCATCTCGTGAGCCACTTGAAGACTATATCCCCCGTCTGAGTGGTGATGTCCTTCACTGCCTTGCCAGTGTCCAGCATCTAAGCTGTCTGATAAATATATAACCATCACAGTTTAGTATACTGAGTTAGTTGAGAGAAGTTAGCAGTAGGATGTAGTTGGGAATCTGAAATCCAGATGGCGCTGTACTATCTCATTTGGTTTCGGTAGTAAATTTCGAATAAAATAAATTGGAGGAGGCACATCAAAGGACATAACGTTTTTGTTTTTTCTAATGTACAGCACGATATAATGTTATAATGGTAGTGCAGCAAGATGTTTAGAAGGAAAGGCAACAAAGTAACAAAATGGTTCGACGGAGGCAGCAATGTTTTATGTGCCGGGCATTAGTGTGAGAAAAAAAATGGTGCCTTACGTCTGGCAACTATGCTCGACACTGTTATGACCCAAATAATCGGCAGCAGGCCGGCCACCCGCTGCCAGTGACTCACCCAAAGTTAAATAAATGAACAGCGGCCGATGGGAAATTCGTTCATTAGGAAAAAACGAGCGTGTGACAGTGTTGCTGTGACGACACCTGCTGCATGTGGGTCATTGTTGCCTGAGTAATGGTCTCTCTCTCTCTCTCTCTCTCTCTCTCTCTCTCTCTCTCTCTCTCTCAGTATAGCATTTATCTTGCTCAGCGGACCACCTGGTAGTTCACTTTCATTACTTTATGAATAATAATCAAAATAAAATTCTGATTGCCTGTACCTGAAAGCATGACAGTTTAACACGCAAAAGTAAGCCTCGCCTCCTCTAAAATATTCAACCATGTTAACACCAAGTTCTTCCTTAATGTGGTCAAATTATTTCTTACAGTGAATTAGAAGTGATTACACAATATCCTTAAATCCCTTGACTACTGCATTCACCACTTAGACAGGTAAGAGGAAACTGTTTGTACCTGAAGTGTTGATTAGTTAATGAATAGACAGGTGTCGAGTTATATTTAATCTTCGGACAAAACAGCGACGCGACTTTTGTCTTTGATTGTACATTGGGTGGGTAGGTTGCCCCGTCATGACTCGTGTGTGGTTCTCAGTGGGTCATGTCACATAGATGGCACCAGCAAGCAAGGAGTCACATCAACATCTTTTGTATAATTTTGATGTGGCAAAGTTCAGAAGGTCGAACTGTAGTGTGTCTTTCTGTTCTGTCACTGTGTGTGTGTGTGTGTGTGTAGGCATGTAAGTTTACACGTGTCTGAATTAATACTCATGTGTCTGCTCTCTTGAACGAAAAAATTCACACAAAGAACCATCCAATTCACGATGAAAAGACTCGGTGGTGTGAGGTGCGCGTTAATATCACTGCTGTAGTGAAGGGCAAATTTATAAGAAAAATGGTAGGTGTGGTGTTGCCGGCGGGAGAGGTACAAAATTGCACAGAGAATTGATGATCTTGGAAGACCCTCACAGCGGCTGACTGAAATATTCGCGGGTCTTGGCTCAAACACACAAGTATCAGGTGTGTTGATATACGCACACGATACATATATTACAAGCACTACGGGTCTCAAATTTTCGGAAACGCTATCCATGTTGTCGAAGCAAATTTACTCTCACTTCTACTGACTTTGCTGATGGAATTTCTTGTCACGAGTTATATTTTTTGTGGTTTGCCTTAGGTTTTCTCACGTTAGTTACGGCACACTCACCACACACACTGACTGGTTGATACTGTTTTATTGACAGTCAGTCGTGCCCCGTTGGTGACAGTCAAGGAGGAGTGAGTAAAGATCATGTAAGTATAATCATCTTATCTGTCATTCTCTCTGACGTAAAGGAACTCAACGATAAAGTAAAGAGTTAGTAATATCATATTAATGAACGCTCAGGGGATATATTGTGTAATACTATAATAGTGTATCATCTTTGTATGAACCAGGATTACATAAGCAAATTTCTTGGTAAATTTAACTTAAAATTTGTATAATTCGTTGTCATGAACAATACACACATAACTTCATAAGAACTATACGTCAAAGAACTACAAAACAAACAGTATTCACCTGACAAAGAAGCAACAAAAACATCACATGGACAATAATGACACAGAAGAATGTCTGGTTGAGGCCACGTGGCTGACAGAGTACAGTACAGTGATATGATCTCAAGTGTTGTGGAGAAAAGATACAAAGGTCTTAGTACTAAACCAATCACTTGTGTGTATTATTGACAACAGTAAAACAGTGCCATAACCTCAAAGTCATACAACCCACAGAAGTACAGCTAGTAAACAAGTGTCCTGGAAAGCAAGAAGTATCCCAGGACAAACTATAGTGTCGAAAAATATTACATCATTAGTAGAGACGTAACAAACTGTGAGAGTCGCCTGTGTCCTCCAGTGATGTAGAGTGTTCATACGTCAGACAACGGTGTCTTTAAACATCGTAACTTGAGGGATCACAACGAAAATTATTACGTGTCTCACAGTGGTGCAACATAGTGGTATACTTCTAGCGGGGAGTACAACGCACTCTCTAACACCTGACAGTGACATAACACTCTACATCACCTGGCAAGAGCACAATACACTTTCATATATCTGGTAACGACAACACATATACGCCTTGAAGACAAACACACGTCTGGCAGCGGTGCTCAACAACCCTCGCCCATTACTCCTCGCCACTCAAAGGTAAATATATACGATTGGTGCGGTGCGTTCAAGATTCTTCGAACACTACTGGAGACAGCTGGCAACTCAAGGCCGTTTGTTTACTATAGCACGTAGTATAATATAATACGAAACAACAAAGCCCTACCATTAAATTAAGCAACAGGGAACTAAGTAACCAATCACCGATCACTTTTACACTTATTCATAATTTTTACTACGTACTATAGTGTTACGAGTTGGGGATTTAGAATATAGTTAAAAGTCTACCCAGATCCCAACAGGCAACAACAATAAAAAAACAAAGACAATCGGACTATAAAAGGGTAGACAAAGGATGCGAGTTTTCGTTGTGTATAATAAAGTACCATAAATTCCTTAACAAAATATTCAGCTTCCTATAAATTACCCTTAACCATACTTAACCTAAACATTAACAGTATATACATATTAATACAACATAAAACAATCGTGAAGCAAGGTGGAGGTGGGAAGGCAATATAAGATTACAAATACTTAAGTGCGGAGCTGAGATGGCTGACGAGTAAGGCTGAGTATTGTAGAAGACGGTAGGTAGTCACTGTGCCGTAGGTTTCCAGGATAGGTGATCCTGTGGTCACTTCCCAGAGTGTACTGCTCTCTCCTCGAACTGGAGCTGACAAAGAAGACTTTGAGGAGGTGACGCAACAACCAGGATATGGAGAAGGGAAACCCCGGAGTGGTAACTAAGACGAGTCATACTCGTGTCTCGTCCCTAGATGGCGTTGCTCGTGGTGCTGGGTAGGTAGATCAAGACAATAGATGGCGTGGTTCGTAGTGCTGGGTAGGTAGGTCATGACAATTGGTGGAGGGGTTCGTAACAATAGTAAACAAACGGCCTTGAGTTGCCAGCTGTCTCCAGCAGTGTTCGAAGAATCTTGAACGAGACTGTACGTGTGTCGGGAGACTATACCGTCGTGGAGGAAGGAGTCGTTGAACACCATTAACCTTACGGCGCTGCTACAGGTGAGTCTTTCAGTAGGATGACCGTGATGTGTTGGTGAAGGCTGGTCATTGGTCAGCTTTGAAGATAAGGAAATGTTCTCTAGAGTAATGAAGCTTAGCATGTGTGTGTGTGTGTGATGGATGCAATGTCTATCCACCTTTCAATTCTGGAGGTGAATGTCTGTGTTTATGATTGTTTGTCCGTGAATCTTGAATATGCAGAGGTGTGTGCGTTTGTGTATACCAACGTATTTACTGTAACAACATCCAGCCTCACCCTCACCTGCTTGTTTAAGTCCCTCAGAGCAGCTTAGTTAACTTTCCGGAATTAATTTTCATCAAAAATAAATATACTTTGTAAGATTACAAAGTCCTAATACAGTGCTGACAAATATTTACTTCCTCAGGTCACGACAAACGGTTCAGTGACTTGCTTGTAAATCTTCCCCAGTGTTTATCGAGAGAGAGAGAGAGAGAGAGAGAGAGAGACTGATGCTTGTGCTCTAGTTTCTAAAAATAACCAGAAAACCAATGGATGATTTACTGTGGTGAAAAATGTGTCTTTCATAGACATAAACACTATAGATGGATAAATATATGGACAAGGGGACAATACATACTGTTACGCCGTCTCTTAATTTACTTAAATATCCAGGTTCTTGGAGTAACCAAACAAAAGAAGTGAAGTATATTAAAAGGGAATAAAAATATATGAAGTAAACCTTTAAGAATTTAATTAATTAAATATTAACACAATAAAAGGCCTCGTAGGCTCTCACAACAAAATGATTCACCATCGAAACTTTAAGACACAAATGATACTAAACATCGAAACATCAAAAGAATAAAAATAAAGCATTGGATTACGTTAACACTGCATAAACATATAAAAACTAACACTGAAATTAATTAACAAGAAACAACACTGAATTACTTAAATGTAACTAAACAAATACTGATGGACATAAATAGAGACATAAATAGGTACTCACATAGATATACCACATTGGTGGCGACAGGAACAACACAAATAAATTAAGTATAAGTAACAAGTGACACTCAAAGGATGTGGACTGTATGACAAGAGGACTGAACTAACTCCGTCAGTTGGTGGGTCCTATATATAAGGTCGGCTCCCGCCACGCGACCCGCCGGTGGGTCGTTTAACGATGCAGATGGTCGTTAGAGAACAAAGAATGCTGGTTACAATACAAAATAAAGAAATAAGATGGGCTTGAACAAATAATGACAGTTAAAACCTTAACAGCACAGGGTAAGGTGACTAGAATATATACTAGTAAATTTAACACATCATTACAGGAATAATATGGAACAACATGGGAGCATGTTATATATATATATATAAAAAATAGAAAAATACGACACGGTCGTAACAATACATACATACATACATACATACATACATACATACATATAGACAAATAGGTGAAGACAGGAGGAACGATAGCTAGAAAAATAAATAGATAGACAGACAAAGATGGTTGTATAGATAGACAACGGAGAAGACACACACACAGACACACACACACAGACACACTCCGGCTACACCAACGCTCTCTCCACCCTGGAAATGTCATCCCTCGGTGACCTCCACCACCAAGCACAAGCAAGAGTTGGCAGTGGACTACTGCACCATCCTCGTCATCGCCACCTCCTGCCACCGGCAGTCCCCCGCCCACCTCGCGCAGTCCGCTACTACAACAAAATTCAGCCCCTAAGAGCCCGCACCGATAGATATAAGAACAGCACCATCCCATCTATTGTTAAAATAATAAACTACTTTATGTACTGTACAGCCCTGTAAATGTATTCAACGCATATCATTATGTCTAAATCAAATGTAAGTTTGTATATTTTCAGCCACCGGCTGCAACTCTATTATTAAACCGTTTATTATTATTATTATTATTATTATTATTATTATTGTTATACACACACATACGAGATAAACGAATAAACATACAACTTTAATAGAAAGAAAAAGCAAATAAAATATACATTTTCTAGAGTAGAACCTTCAGTAACACGGCAAACAAACAGACACGGGAATTCGAGCACTCACACGATCTCTACACAGTATGAGAGACCCTCACAACATTTAATGACCAGGTAAGTATACGGCTCACAAACAGGTGATGACCAACTGAGCATTTAAATTGGAGTATTTTTATCTTGTTTTTTTCCTTGTTTTTCTGAGGAACAAACACAACAAAACACCTGTAAATTATTGTATCAATTCCGTTTGGAGGATAGAAGAGAAAGAGAGAGGGAGAAGGGGGAGGGAGAGGGAGATGGAGGTTGGAGAGGGATAGGGGATGAAAATGAAAGGGGGCAGAGGAGGAATAGGGAGAAGGAAAATGGGGGGAGGGAAGAGGGATAGGTGGAAAGAAAAGGAGAGAGGCGGGAGGATAGGGAAATGGAGTAAAAGAGAAAGAGAGGGGGGAGAGGGGGGGGGAGAGAAGGGGAAAAGTGAGGGAGAAGAGGAAGAGAGGGGAGGGAAAGAGATAGGAGAAGGAAAGAAAAGGAGGGAAAGACTTATAGAGAGGAAATCGAGAGAGAGAGTGAAGGAAGAAGAGAACGCAAGAGGAAAAAAGGAAGAGGGAGGAGAAGAGAAAAGAAGAGAGGTGAATGGACGGAGACCAATTAAATATAAACCAAAATAGAGACAGAGAGAGAATGTGTTAGAAAAATAAAGAGAATGAGACAAAAGTGAGAAAGAGAGGAACAGAGAGAGAAAAGATGGGATATTAAAAATTGAGGGAAAAACCGAACGAAAGTTAATTTGAAATAGAAGGAAAAAAAAGAGAGAGATAATGAGAGATAAAACATTAAGAGAGAGAGAGAGAGAGAGAGAGAGAGAGAGAGAGAGAGAGAGAGAGAGAGAGAGAGAGAGAGAGATAATGAGAGATAAACATTAAGAGAGAGAGAGAGAGAGAGAGAGATAATGAGAGATAAACATTAAGAGAAAGAGAGAGAGAGAGAGAGAGAGAGAGAGACAAATCTTCGGCAGGATTAAAGAAGAAAAAATCTTACTTGGAATTCTTCTTAGTTTATTTATGTTTTCAAAATTATTCACTGAAAAACTGACATGAAGAAAGTTGTATACTAAATGAATCTCTGTGTGTGTGTGTGTGTGTGTGTGTGTGTGTGTGTGTGTGTGTGTGTGTGTGTGTGTGTGCGCGCGTCATAACTTTGCATTATAAACACACCTGTTATCATTAATTTCATCACCCTCTCACCAAGTTACCAGCCATAAAAACCCGTATGATAAAGGCAGGTGTAAATAGTATAACATAAACGTTGGGGAAAGTTTGAGAGAAAATTGCTCGGCCACTTTCCCCGTGAGAAAGGTATGAAATTGCTCCTTGGATTGATGGTGGTGGAAGACGAGCACAGCGGAGATTCTGACCCAGGAAATAACATTTACACAGAGGCAGGCGTGTAGTTCAACCCTTGTCTTGTGTTGCTGAACATTGTTTATGGTCTAGGAAGCCTTGTGATGACCTAACAAGATTAACTTATTATAAACATAGAAGATTACAGTGTCGTATGGTCACGTGTTTGGTGGGTGTCACAGTCACATATCAACAAGTGCAACATTTGTCATTCAGTCACTTAACAAAAAGCGGTACAACAGTGGATCAAGTATAGTTGTAGACAAATTTCTTGGTCATATAATTTATTGGTTCATATCTAATAACGCTGCTTTTCATCACATATGTTCACGGATCCACAAAATGAAAAAAATCATTAATACGAAGAAAAACAGAAAATAAGTTAAGATTCTAATCCCCTTCACCTCATGAGCCTCGAGTACTCACATGACCCCAGCTGTACCTAACACCAATGCACCGAATCATCATAAGTTTGACAACAAATAAGTGTGTCTAGAAACTCTTCAGCGAGATAATACAAGATTCACGGCGATGTACAGAATGGTAACCGACAAAAGATAAAGTGTCAGATTTTTCAGCAGTTCGATAAAGTGTCACACGTCTGGCAGCAGTTCAATAAAGTGTTACACGTCTGGCAGCAGTTCAATAAAGTGTTACACGTCTGGCAGCAGTTCAATAAAGTGTCACACGTCTGGCAGCAGTTCAATAAAGTGTTACACGTCTGGCAGCAGTTCAATAAAGTGTAACACGTCAACAGTTCGATAAAGTGTCACACGTCTGGCAGCAGTTCAATAAGGTGTCACACGTCTGGCAGCAGTTCAATAAAGTGTTACACGTCTGGTAGCAGTTCAATAAAGTGTCACACGTCTGGCAGTAGTTCAATAAAGTGTTACACGTCTGGCAGCAGTTCAAGTGTTACACGTCTGGCAGCAGTTCAATAAAGTGTCACACGTCTGGCAGCAGTTCAATAAACACGTCTGTCGTGTTACACGTCTGGCAGCAGTTCAATAAAGTGTTACACGTCTGGCAGCAGTTCAATAATGTGTTATACGTCTGGCAGAAGTTCAATAACAAACCAAGCGTCTCTGTCAGCGGTGGTCGATACACTTACCCTCACCAGAACCGCTCCCCACCACCACCAACTCACAACAAAGTGAAACAAATGAATGGTGTGTGACAGGAAACTCGGTGGTGACGGAGCTGAGTTGTGAGTATTGTTGTCGACGCTGGTGCAGGTGAGTCTCCCCCCACCCCCACCCTCCACAACGCAGGAGATAGCTGGGGTGTGTTGCTGATGGCTGCTGGTCTTTGGTCGTGTTAGGCAAGGTCTGGCAAAAGGTTCTATAATCATTCTAGTATTAATTGTGTTAGATGTTAGAAAGTGAGATAGTAATGGGGAAGAATATTAGTGCAACAATATAATAGTGATGTAGAGACAATCATGGAATCTGTGTGTTTTCGAAATCGCTTAGATATCCGATTTACCCAAACGAGCGTCGGTATCAATGTATATTAAAATAGGTTAGACTCTCTCAATTAGGTTAGGTTAGATTAGGTTTGGTTATGTTGGTTTAAGAGGTTAACTCATGCTAGTTCGATTAGTTTTTTTTTTTTTTGGGGTGAGTTAGAAGCTTCGGTTACATTAGTTTAAGTTAGGTTTGATTAAGTTATGTTAGGTTAGATTAGGTTAAGTTAGGTTTGGTTAAAAATAAAGAGTCGAACAAGTCAGCTAGTAAAGTCGCATAAAGCAACTTACACCGAAATCCGGAGTCCCTAAACTGGCTCCTCGTTTCCTGAATAAATTAAGATTCCGAAAACGCGCTGAGGCGAATTATCAAATGTCTTACAGGGACGTCGAGATTCTGTCCCTGACATTGCACTATGTTACACGTCTGAGCGCAATGCAACAAAACAACACGCGTCTTGCAACTTTGCAATACAGTGTAAGTCATCTGGTATCAATGTAACAAAATGCCAGGAACATCGCTGGATTGCAATGTAATGTCACACTCAAACACGTCTGGCAGCATTGTAGCAACTATCACGTCTAGAGGTGGTACAAGAAAATGTCACATGGCTGGAAGCCCCACATTAGAAAGTCTCATATCTGGCAATAATACAACACATCTTCACAAACCTAGTAGCTGTATAGTACACTTTCATGTTTGACAATGGTGCAACACATTGTTACACGCCTGACAGTAATGTGACACATTGTTACACGCCTGGCAGTAACACAACACACATTGTTACACGCCTGGCAGTAACACAACACATTGCTACACGCCTAGTAGTAACGCAACACATTGTTACACGTCTGACAGTAACGCAACACATTGCTACACGCCTAGTAGTAACGCAACACATTGTTACACGTCTGACAGTAACGCAACACATTGCTACACGCCTAGTAGTAACACAACACATTGTTACACGTCTGACAGTAACGCAACACATTGCTACACGCCTAGTAGTAACGCAACACTGTCACACTTCTGGCAGCGGTGCTCAACACAGTTATGGCCCGGATAATCCTCGCTGTCCCGTTGCCTATTATTCCTCGACCACCCAAAGGTAAATATATGAGCAGTGTGTGTCGGGGAATTGTGTCGTCATGGAGGAACGAATAGTCGAGAGAACTGTCCTGACGACGCTGGTGCAGGAGAGTCTTCACACCACAGCAACGCTCAGGAGGATAATTATAACATATTGATGAAGGCCTGGAAGTGTTTGTGTTATAAATGACATGAAATATACCCAAGATAATGAAGTGTGTGTGTGTGTGTTTACCAAGCATGCATAGCTATGTGATGGAATTGATATAATGTACAGAAGTTTACGTACAAACACACACACACACTCACATGTGAATTACACGAAAGCGCTTGGGAACTTCGTGTTTTCTTTTTTCCTTGTGGTTATCTATCTTAGCGACTTGTATTTACAATTATCATGAGAATAAATTTACCATAGATAATTCTATACGTTAAATTAGTTAACTGTTTTCTTAAAGTATACAGTAAATTTGTGGGATGGACTGGTGACCTTGTACGGCTGGCAGCATGTGTGGTCCACTGCCAGGAACAACATTCACGCCAACACAAATTTGCATTGCACGTTTCCTCATTTCGCGGATACTGTCCATGTCCTACAGTCATTGTGGAGCAGGGGAAAGCTTACGAGTAAAACAAAATAAAAAATATATATATTATTTAACTAGTTACAAGTCAGATTATATAAATATATATAAATAATTCCTGCATTGTTATTGAAAAATGGGTTATATTCGTGTCAGCCGTTCAATAACTCAGCTAATAAACTCCCCTTTCTCACATAATATTGTTTTCTTGTGATAGCTGTTTTTATATCACACACAATTGTTTTAAATTAGTTCTGGAACTCTTAAGCGGCTGGGCTGAAGTAAACACCTTGCTGTTTTTTTCTTTATTGTAGAAAAATTATAGTTTCACGGGTACTTAGTTCGGTTGAGAGTATATGATGCTTTTTCTTCCAGGGGGAGTGTCTTGAGTGCACTTATATATGAGAACACTTAAGTGAGGTGTTCACTGGGTAACAAGTGATAAGAGTCTGATCTCTGTGACCGTGAGAGCTGGCCTGCAGGCTGTAGTGCTTAGTGGCTTGACCTCACCTGACTCCTGATGAACAAGTACTGAGTCATTGTTGAATAACTTAGTGAATAATGTGGTACTATACATTTGGATGAATATTTATATAATGCAAATGGTGCTGTTACATTCTTAAAGAGTTGTATAATATTTCACAGTTGCTTGTCAAAGGATAAAAATATTCCAAAAACGTTATTAGTTGATCCGTCAACATCATACATAACAAGCAACGTCCCAGTCTTGACACAGAGGACAAAACATACTATACCTGTAGTGTCTTACAGTAAATGAATTATCAGTCCCTCATCTGTAGGTAAGTAGTGACGTCTAAAGGTGTGTAGGTCGAGTAGTCTAGTGGTGTGTCAGGGAAATGGCAGCGAGGAGGAGAACATCAGTAGTCAGAGAGTTGTAGCAAACTGTTACATGGTGTTTCATATCTGGCTCTAGAGTCGAGCGGCAGCACCACCCACCTACAACAACACAACCTCAGTGGCTTCACCCGTCTGAAAGTTGTAACGTCACACACTTCAGGCAATAGTGTATCACATTCCCACACGTCTGGTAACAGCACACGAATGTTTAGTACAGCGAGTAACAGTAGAATAAAATATCGTTTACCAGGCAGCGGTACAATAAAGCCTCACACGTCTGGCAGCTGTTCAATATAATCTCAGTTATCTGGCAGCAGAGCAATAAAATTTCATAGGTTTGGCAGCGGTATAGTAATGTCCCAAATATATAACAGCACTACAAAAAAGTCTTACACGTATGAAAGCCTTACAATTTAGTACTACATCTGGTAGCAGTACAATCTAGTTTAACACGTCTGTCAGCTGTTCAACAAACATTCACACGTCTGGCAAAGGCACAAATAAACTTTGGCACATCTGGCAGCGGTACAGCAAACCCCCACACGTCATTTAGCACAGCACAACAAACTCCCACACACACTTGTCAGTAGTACAAATAAAAACACACAAACACACAAATGCCTCGCTGGGATACAAAAAAAAAATCTCCACACATCTAACAGCAGTACAAAAAATTTTCCCACATCTGGCAGAGGTACAACACACTCTCACACGTCTGGCAGCTGTGTTAGGGAATATTATGGCGCGGGGATAATCTTGGTCCGTCAGTTGTCCATGGGTCGGTAAAGTTAAATAAATGAGTAGTGTGTGATGGGAAGTTCTATCACCAGGCAGGAGCGAGTGCTGGGTTAGATATTAACTTACCAGAGATAAGCTATAAAATGCATCTCTCTCTCATAATGCACACCGTAGTGATTCACAAATCCCGGAAAAAGTAAGAATTTATTATACTGTAATTAATAGACCATAGGCACTATTAATATCGAAGAAAATGAATTATATGACAGTAAAGAGGATTTATTTGTAAACACAAGAATGAATAAAAAGAAAATAAGGCTTAAAATTGCCATGGGAATATAATAGAACAGCTATATGATAAATGCAGTGTTGGCGAGGCTGTCTAATTGCGTGCGGTGTTCTCTGTAGACAGCAGATATAATACCACCATAAAGAATGTCATGGTGGAGGGATATTGTGTGAGTGTGTGTGCTTGTGTGCATGTGTGTTTTGTGTGCTTGTACTTAGTTACATGATTGCTTGCATGTGTGTGTGTGTGTGTGTGTGTGTGTGTGTGTGTGTGTGTGTGTGTGTGTGATTTTATGATAAAGTAGGTATATGTGTATTTGTATATGTGTGACTGTATGTATATACATATCCTATACATACATCCAAGTAATGAGTCTCTAACACCAACTCATTTCAACACCTGCCCTGATTACCTTAGTTGTTTAATGTACAGGTAAGACTGAATATTACAACTGAAACGACATAATCACAGCAAACAGGTGATTGTCTGAGGGGAGGTGAGACTGCCTGACGAAGTAATGACCTTCAGGTACCCACAGGGAGGGTCTGCACCTTCCGGATATAACACACACGATAATGGTGATTCATTTCTACTTTTTTTCATTACATAATATCATGATTTGTTACAGACTATCATAAGGTACTCAAGGCTACTCCAGACTATCCTAGCCTATCACAGACTACCCGAGACTATCCTACACTATCATAGATTACCCCACACTACAAATGATTTACAGTAACTGCTCTTACTACACCCGTGTTAAATACTACAATCCACCTCCCAGACATCAACCAGCTCTTGCCTGAGTCTCTTAAATGCTAAACAATATTAAGGTTAATCTTATTATCAAACAAGAAATTACACGCTTCTTTTTTCAGGTAACCTAACCTAACCCAACCTAACCTAGTCCCTGAGCTATGTATAGTTAATCTCTCTCATAAGTCCAACAACAGCGTAGCGAAATGTTTCATGGGAACTTAACGACGCTCACAGGACCCGTCAGCAGTGGAGCAGCAACACCGCCTTCTATACGACTGGTAGCAGCACAATTTAAGGTCAGTGACGTACTATAAACAGTTCACAAGTCTGGCAGCTGTGTAATTAATTGTCGTCACACGCCAGTCAGTCACAATTGTCAGGTATTAAGCATAAATTAAACATGGTCACCTGCCGAGTGGTTAATCTTCGTCATTGTGTTGATCCTGAGAACACGCTTATATCTTGACTGTGTTTGTGGGGGGCGAGACTCTGAGAAGAACCTTATAAAGTTTTCTGCATCACATTTCATATAAGACGAGAGAGAGTGAAGAGGAACTCAGAATCACATACAGCAACAGAATTCCCTGGTATTTCATTTAACCTTTTTGGGGAAGGAGGCACCAGCTGCCCCCAGACAGAACAGGAACGTTAAGAGCCAGGCTTTCATCCCCCTCTTAAAAACGGTAAAAGTGGAAGTAGACCGAATCCTTCCTCTGCCACCTCACTCACCCCTCAACCGCGCTACAAGAGATGATCAGGAGAGACACCTTACTTACCTGCCTATACCGGTCTCGTGTACACCTGTCTCAGACTTATACTTGTTGTTGGGTGTTTGTAATAGATATGTGGGCTGTAAGGAAGGGAATTTATGATGTAATTGTTGTAAATTATTATTCTCTCTCTCTCTCTCTCTCTCTCTCTCTCTCTCTCTCTCTCTCTCTCTCTCTCTCTCTCTCTCTCTCTCTCTCAGCTGACAGGAGGCAAGGGTTACATGTCATCATCACACTGCTGACGTCATCCATCAGCTGAATGGTTTCCTGAGCTGACGTCTTCTACAAGTGTCTGTTTCTAAGGGTGATCGTCAGACATTTTTTTTCGTTCAATTTTCTCTTGCGGGACATTTAGGTTATACTGTAGTCTGGGGTAAAGTGATATAACATTTCTAACGCCATGTACGAACGAGGACATGAAGGTATGTTTAATTTCTATTATACTTCAGTGTAAAGGTATCCCCGCTATACCGGACATCTGAACTCTGGTAAAAACGTATAATTCCCATAAACTAAACTAAAACTAATATATATATCTCGTGTTGCTGTTCTCGTGTTTATTATCACCTAAGAGGAAGAACTTAAGTGTGTTTTTTCTTGTGTCATTCTACTTATTTCCAAACTGTCTAAACTTTAACTGCGTGTTGTTGTTTTTTGGTCACTTGTCTTCCCTCCCGGACGCCTCAAATATCGACACAGTCTTAACAAGCTGTAAGTTTATGTCTGTTAGTTTGTGAAATGGTTTGAGAGAGAGAGAGAGAGAGAGAGAGAGAGAGAGAGAGAGAGAGAGAGAGAGAGAGAGAGAGAGCGAGAGAGAGAGAGAGCAGAAACACATAACACACAATAACATATCTGAACCTTACCTCACTGGGACAAATTCTAGATCATGAAAAATTACCCAAAGGCCAGACTCTTGTTTCTACTACACGTTAGAGAAACAGACCCACCTGCTGCCTTCTTCTGTGTTCAGACGACGAGTACAATTCTTCAAGCTTCTCCGCGAGTCAGCTTTAAGTAAGAGGTTCCCACGGGTGAGATAAACGTTTAAAGTTATCTCACGCAGCTTAACAATTGAAGATATCTCAAGCAGTATAAATACTTGAAAGTTATCTCAAAGCGTTACGCATTTTAAGAAGTATCAAGGCCTTAAACGTTTGAGATTAGGTTGGGTTAGGTTAGGTTAGGTTGGGTTAGGTTAGGTTAGGTTAGGTTAGGTTTTGTATGAAACTATTCATTTATACGCATTTTATAATCAATATGATCGTTTATAGCCAATCAGAAGTTGCTCATCAACAATTATCTATCTATCTATCTATCTATCTAACTATCTATCTATCTATCTATCTAACTATCTATCTATCTATCTATCTATCTATCCTTTGTGAAGCAGAGACACAAATAAGTAACACTCAGTACTAGGTAAAACATCATGATTTAATGGATGGCGGCAGTGTCGGGGTGACTTGTTCAACCATCTCGCAATACAAAACGAATAGACTACATGTTCACTACAACACAATTACTACATGTTCACTACAACACAATTACTACATGTTCACTACAACACAATTACTACATGTTCACTACAACACAATTACTACATGTTCACTACAACACAATTACTACATGTTCACTACAACACAATTACTACATGTTCACTACAACACAATTACTACATGTTCACTACAACACAATTACTACATGTTCACTACAACACAATTACTACATGTTCACTACAACACAATTACTACATGTTCACTACAACACAATTCCTACATGTTCACTACAACACAATTACTACATGTTCACTACAACACAATTACTACATTTTCACTTCAACACAATTACTACATGTTTACTACAACATCAGTAGTACAGTTCACTACAATACTAGCACTACATGTTCACTACAACATCATTACTACATGTTCACTACAATACTAGCACTACATGTTCACTACAACACAATTACTACATGTTCACTACAACACAATTACTACATGTTCACCAAGCAACATCAGTACTACAGTTACTACAATACTAGCACTACATAAATTACTACAACATCATTACTACATGTTCACTGCAATACTAGCACCCATGTCCACACTACAACATCAGTACTACAGTTCACTACAATACTATGAATTACATGTTCACCACAACATCATTACTACATACCACTACAATACTAGCACTACATGTTCACATAACATCAGTACTACATGTTCCTACAATACTCAGCACTACATGTCTCACTGAGCAACATCAACAAGTACTACAGTTCACTACAATACTAGCACTACATGTCCACTACAACATCAGTACTACAGTTCACTACAATACTAGCACTACATGTCCACTGGAAGGAAGCATCAGTGTACTGTTGCAAGTTCACAATATCAGCACTCATGCTCCACAACAACATCATTACTACATGTTCACTACAACACAGCACTACATGTTCACTACAACATCAGCACTACAGTTCATCACAATACTAGCACCACATGTTCACTGCTAACATCATTACTACAGTTCACTACAATACTAGCACTACGTCCACTACAACATCAGTACTACAGTTCACACTACAATACTAGCACTACATGTCCACTACAGCATCAGTAATTATTGTAGTGTTCACTACAATACTAGCACTACATGTTCACTACAACATCATTACTACATGTTCACTACAATACTAACTAGATGCCTACAACATCAGTACCAAGAGTTCACTAAGCTACAATACCAGCACTACATGTTCACTACAACATCATTACTACAGGTTCACTACAATAATAAAGCTAATTGGGTACGTCCACTACAACATCAGTAACTACAGTTCACTACAATACTAGCACCATATCCTCACTTACAACATCATCAGTACTACAGTTCACTACACAATACTAGTACTACATGTCCATTACATAAATATCACTATTAGAGTCCACCACACTATCATTACTACCAACCCCAACCTATATAGTTTATATTAAAAACGTCAATTTTTCAGCTTATCGCCTCACTTTAAGTTTATCAGTATGATATTTTCATAAGGTTGCTAAAAGATGGATCAGTTCCAGTATACAAGGTTTACGGGAAGGACGGGGGAGCCAGGCACTAAGAGGAAGGCCTCACCAACAACATTTTCCCCAAAGAGCGAAGGTGTCCGATGACGTTAAAACATATCCCTCTCTGCCAACAGTAACATGGGACCGACTTGTTGATTAAAGAAATTGAGCAGGTAAATATGGAACTACTCTCCCTTTATTAACCTCACCCTGAGAACGGGAGAGACATTACTGAAGTAGCTGTCAAAGTTCTCCATATAACGACACCCCAGTAACCTGCGTAGAGGCCAGAGTGTTGTATGAGTTGGCTGGGGCAGGAGGCGCCTCTTTATACGGCATCACCTCTGACCCACCAGCAATAGTAATGGAATTTATCCATGGTGAGCCATTTTCCGCGTCGACCTCACAGAAAGAAGACGCATATGAGGCCACTGTCGACGCTGTTTACGAGTTCCATGCCGCTGGATTCTGGCCACCGATGATCCATCCTGCAAATATTATCGTGACACCCTCAACGTCACCATATACACCGCCCACCTTATTGATGTTGGTGGCAAAAAATCCCTACAACACCAATCGATGCCAACGATGGGAAGGAAATCGACTGACTATGTATCAATCATCTTCGGCGACTTTAACAGCATGATTGATTAGCTACCACAACAAACATTTCGGTGAAACAAAAATTCAAGAGATAAAAACGAGTGAGAGAGAGAGGAGAGAGAGAGAGAGAGAGATACATTTTATATAACTATATTATAAAACCCTGTAAAACTTTTTAGCTACGATCAAGAGCCATGTTCACATTTAATCGTCCGTATTAAATATCCACAATCATTATGGAGTATTTGATGTATTACTGTTTCGTAGCGCCGCTAACGCCACAGGAGTTATGGGAAACACGAGTACATTACTTTCATCACTGCCAAGGACATGAATCATTGAATCTATCTGAAACAATATATAAATAAACGGAATTTTACATGACATGAAACTGTAATACGGCACTTAATAATGTGTGTGTGTGTGTGTGTGTGTGTGTGTGTGTGTGAGGTGTGTGTGTGTTTTTGTGTTCTTGCTGTAACCAATTTGACTTTCACTGCGTACAAGTTCGGTGTAACATCGACCTAAAGATCAGAAAATGTTGCGGTGTTTCCTAACTTAATGACGCAAGAATACCCAGCCCTGTGTTCACCGCACTTCACAGGGAGACTTACGCCATCTGCAGCAAACTCTCGGCTCAGGTGTGTGTCGTCAAGAGAATCAGGGCACATAACCTCCGTACACAGTCGCAAGTAAAGTTTGCACTATCTCCCCACTGGCTTACAGGCTACAAGTTGGAGATGAGTAGGTTACAGACTTAGCAGCAGTCTAATACAGTAGAACAGATTAGCAGCTCTTCCTGATAAATACAGTCAAGGTTACAGGTTATCAGAGTGATTTTATCATTTAGTTTTACAGGTCACATGTAAATACAGAACAGATAACAGGATATATCATAACTTCCTGTATTTCCTGTGCAGGTTACATGATATAGTAGGACAGGTTAAGACTCCATTGTAACTTTCTAAATTACTTTATAGCTTAGAGGTTAAGTAGACATCGTTGTATCTCTTGCACCACTAGTGTGAGTTATACTGGAGATACAGGTGAGTTGATTACTAAGTTACAAGTGATTGAATTTGTAAGTTACAGGTTATTTAATTAGTTGCTGCGATTTAATTAGTATGTTACAGGTTATTTAATTAGGAAATTACATGTGATTTAATTAGTAAGTTAGAGGTGATTTAATTAGAAAATTAGAGATGAATCACATACAAAATACAGGTGTGTTACGTGGTTCGTTAATAAGTTACAGGTTAGTAAATTACAGTTCAACTGCATATTAAAACAAGTTACAGGAGAGTTAATGAGCAAAAGGTAAGTAATTTCGTAGTTATAGGTTAGGTTTGGCTAAGTTAGGTTAGGTTAGGTTAAAAACATTATACACATTTGTAGGTTGGTGAACGAAATGGTTTGTTTATCCGGTGTCAATAATGTAAATAATCGCATTACTGAAGCTTCAAATGGAAAAAATAATAATAATAGCATTTTATCTACCTTTAATTTACACATGATGCAATTACTTTTACACCAACTGTCTGTCTGTCTGTCAATTATTCAACTATTGTCTGCGTGTTTACCATTTATGAGTTAAGGGCTAAGCTTGGACACTAAATCACTGTTGAAAGTAAATTAACTTATGTCTAACAAATATATATCTCTCTCTCTCTCTCTCTCTCTCTCTCTCTCTCTCTCTCTCTCTCAGCTGAACTCTCTGACTCTGCTGAACCTTCCATCAGCTGAATGGTTTCATGAGCTGACGTCTACTAAAAGTGATTATTTCTTAGGGTGACCGTCAGTATGTTTTTTTCATAAATTAATTTTCTCTTGCGGGACATTTAGGTTATACTGTAGTCTGGGGTAAAGTGATATAACATTTCTAACGCCATGTACGAACGAGGAAATGAAGGTATGTTTAATTTCTATTATACTTCAGTGTAAAGGTATCCCCGCTATACCGGACACCTGAACTCTGGTAAAAACGTATAATTCCCATAAACTAAACTAAAACTAATATATATATATATATCTCGTGTTGCTGTTCTCGTGTTTATTATCACCTAAGAGGAAGAACTTAAGTCTGTTTTTTCTTGTGTCATTCTACTTATTTCCAAACTGTCTAAACTTTAACTGCGTGTTGTTGTTTTTTGGTCACTTGTCTTCCCTCCCGGACGCCTCAAATATCGACACAGTCTTAACAAGCTGTAAGTTTATGTCTGTTAGTTTGTGAAATGGTTTGAGAGAGAGAGAGAGAGAGAGAGAGAGAGAGAGAGAGAGAGAGAGAGAGAGAGAGAGAGAGAGCGAGAGAGAGAGAGAGCAGAAACACATAACACACAATAACATATCTGAACCTTACCTCACTGGGACAAATTCTAGATCATGAAAAATTACCCAAAGGCCAGACTCTTGTTTCTACTACACGTTAGAGAAACAGACCCACCTGCTGCCTTCTTCTGTGTTCAGACGACGAGTACAATTCTTCAAGCTTCTCCGCGAGTCAGCTTTAAGTAAGAGGTTCCCACGGGTGAGATAAACGTTTAAAGTTATCTCACGCAGCTTAACAATTGAAGATATCTCAAGCAGTATAAATACTTGAAAGTTATCTCAAAGCGTTACGCATTTTAAGAAGTATCAAGGCCTTAAACGTTTGAGATTAGGTTGGGTTAGGTTGGGTTAGGTTAGGTTAGGTTAGGTTAGGTTTTGTATGAAACTATTCATTTATACGCATTTTATAATCAATATGATCGTTTATGGCCAATCAGAAGTTGCTCATCAACAATTATCTATCTATCTATCTATCTATCTATCTATCTATCTAACTATCTATCTATCTATCTATCTAACTATCTATCTATCTATCTATCTATCTATCCTTTGTGAAGCAGAGACACAAATAAGTAACACTCAGTACTAGGTAAAACATCATGATTTAATGGATGGCGGCAGTGTCGGGGTGACTTGTTCAACCATCTCGCAATACAAAACGAATAGACTACATGTTCACTACAACACAATTACTACATGTTCACTACAACACAATTACTACATGTTCACTACAACACAATTACTACATGTTCACTACAACACAATTACTACATGTTCACTACAACACAATTACTACATGTTCACTACAACACAATTACTACATGTTCACTACAACACAATTACTACATGTTCACTACAACACAATTACTACATGTTCACTACAACACAATTACTACATGTTCACTACAACACAATTACTACATGTTCACTACAATACTACCACTACATGTCCACTACAACATCAGTACTACATGTTCACTACAATACTAGCACTACATGTCCACTACAACATCAGTACTACAGTTCACTACAATACTAGCACTACATGTTCACTACAACATCATTACTACATGTTCACTGCAATACTAGCACTACATGTCCACTACAACATCAGTACTACAGTTCACTACAATACTAGCACTACATGTTCACCACAACATCATTACTACATGTTCACTACAATACTAGCACTACATGTTCACTACAACATCAGTACTACAGTTCACTACAATACTAGCACTACATGTCCACTACAACATCAGTACTACAGTTCACTACAATACTAGCACTACATGTCCACTACAACATCAGTACTACAGTTCACTACAATACTAGCACTACATGTTCACCACAACATCATTACTACATGTTCACTACAATACTAGCACTACATGTCCACTACAACATCAGTACTACATGTTCACTACAATACTAGCACTACATGTCCACTACAACATCAGTACTACAGTTCACTACAATACTAGCACTACATGTTCACTACAACATCAGTACTACATGTTCACTACAATACTAGCACTACATGTTTACTATAACATCAGTACTACAGTTCACTACAATACTAGCACTACATGTTCACTACAACATCATTACTACATGTTCACTACAATACTAGCACTACATGTTCACTACAACATCAGTACTACAGTTCACTACAATACTAGCACTACATGTTCACTACAACATCATTACTACATGTTCACTACAATACTAGCACTACATGTTCACTACAACATCAGTACTACAGTTCACTACAATACTAGCACTACATGTTCACTATAACATCAGTACTACAGTTCACTACAATACTAGCACTACATGTTCACTACAATATCAGTACTACATGTTCACTACAATACTAGCACTACATGTTCACTATAACATCAGTACTACAGTTCACTACAATACTAGCACTACATGTTCACTACAACATCATTACTACAGTTCACTACAATAATAGCACTACATGTCCACTACAACATCAGTACTACAGTTCACTACAATACTAGCACTACATGTCCACTACAACATCAGTACTACAGTTCACTACAATACTAGTACTACATGTCCACTACAACATCAGTACTACAGTTCACTACAATACTAGCACTACATGTTCACTACAACATCAGTACTACATGTTCACTACAATACTAGCACTACATGTTCACTATAACATCAGTACTACAGTTCACTACAATACTAGCACTACATGTTCACTACAACATCATTACTACAGTTCACTACAATAATAGCACTACATGTCCACTACAACATCAGTACTACAGTTCACTACAATACTAGCACTACATGTACACTACAACATCAGTACTACAGTTCACTACAATACTAGTACTACATGTCCACTACAACATCAGTACTACAGTTCACTACAATACTAGCACTACATGTCCACTACAACATTAGTACTACAGTTCACTACAATACTAGCGCTACATGTTCACTACAACATCAGTACTACATGTTCACTACAATACTAGCACTACATGTTCACTATAACATCAGTACTACAGTTCACTACAATACTAGCACTACATGTTCACTACAACATCAGTACTACAGTTCACTACAATAATAGCACTACATGTCCACTACAACATCAGTACTACAGTTCACTACAATACTAGCACTACATGTCCACTACAACATCAGTACTACAGTTCACTACAATACTAGCACTACATGTCCACTACAACATCAGTACTACATGTTCTCTACAATACTAGTACTACATGTCCATTACAACATCACTATTAGATGTCCACCACACTATCATTACTATACTATAACTAAAGCAAAAATTCCAACCTATATAGTTTATATTAAAAAAACGTCAATTTTTCATCTTACTGCCTCAATTTTTAAGTTTACTTCAGTATGATATTTTTCATGAGGTCACATAAAGATGGATCAGTTCCAGGTATATTACAAGGTTTACGGGAAGGACGGGGGACAGGGGACTAAGAGGAAGGCCTCACCAACAACATTTTCCCCAAAGAAGGCGAAGGTGTCCGATGACGTTGAAACATATCCCTCTCTGCCAACAGTAACATGGGACCGACTTCAGTTGATTAAAGAAATTGGAGCAGGTGATTATGGAACTACCTCCCTTTACAACCTCACCCTGGAGAACGGAGACATTACTGAAGTAGCTGTCAAAGTTCTCCATAACGACACCCCAGTAACCTGCGAGGCCAGAGTGCTGTATGAGTTGGCTGGGGCAGGAGGCGCCCCCCTCTTATACGGCATCACCTCTGACCCACCAGCAATAGTAATGGAATTTATCCATGGTGTGCCATTTTCCGCGGTCGACCAGAAAGAAGACGCATATGAGGCCACTGTCGACGCTGTTTACGAGTTCCATGCCGCTGGATTCTGCCACCTCGACATCCATCCCGGTAACATTATCGTGGACACCTCAACGTCACCATACACTGCCCACCTTATTGATGTTGGTGGCAGTGAAAAAATCCCTGCCGACACCACTGATGCCAACGATCTAAAGGAAATGGACTGGACCTGTATATCAATCATCTACGACGACATTCACTGCAGCGATTGATTAGCTACCACGACAAACATTTCGGTGAAAATAAAAATTCAAGAGATAAAAAACGAGTGAGAGAGAGTGAGAGAGAGAGAGAGAGAGAGATACATTTTATATAACTATATTATAAAACCCTGTAAAACTTTTAGCTACGATCAAGAGCTATATGTTCACATTTAATCGTCCGTATTAAATATCCACAATCATTATGGAGTATTTGATGTATTACCGTTTCGTAGCGTCAAGCAATTACTATGAGTTATGGAAAACACGAGTACATTACTTTCATCACTGCCAAGGACATGAATCATTGAATCTATCTGAAACAATATATAAATAAACGGGAATTTTTACATGACATGAAACTGTAATACGGCACTTAATAATGTGTGTGTGTGTGTGTGTGTGTGTGTAATAATAATAATAATAATAATAATTAACGGTTTATTGAAAGAGCTTGGCAGCCAGAAGGCTGAAAATATACAGTTACATATTTGGGGAATGGGTTACGAATTACAAATAATATACAAGTGACACAAATAAGACATATAATAACTTAGATGGGGATCAGCTCAAACTACAGTTCATTTCAACATAGTGACAGTGTAGGGAGCAGTGTTTACTGGGAGTGAATACACTGGTTTTTTACAAGTTATTGATAATTTTTACAATGGTTGGGACTGGGCTGTTCTCATAGCGATCAGTTCGTGCACGTATGGGCTGGATGCGGTTGTGGTGTCGAACAGCAATTCTCGGACTAGGGATCTCAGGTGTGTGTGTGTGTGTGTGTGTGTGTGTGTGTGTGTGTGTGTGTGTGTGTGTGTGTGTGTGTGTTTCTGTGTTCTTGCTATAAATAATTTGACTTTCATTTGCGTGTACAAGTTCGTGGTGTAACATCGACCTTAAGATCAGGAAAATGTTGCGGTGTTTTCCTAACTTAATGACGCAAGAATACCCAGCCCTGTGTTCACCGCACCTTCAGGAGACTTACGCCATCTGCAGCAAAACTTCCCTCGGCTCAGGTGTCGTCAAGAGAATCAGGCACATAACTCTCCGTACAGTCGCGCAAGTAAAGTTTAATTATCTCCTCCACTGGCTTACAGGCTACAAGTTGGAGATGAGTAGGTTACAGACTTAACAGTTTAATATAGAACAGATTACAGTTTTCCTGATAAATACAGTCAAGGTTACAGGTTATCACAGTGATTTTATCATTTAGCTTACAGGTCACATGTAAATACAGAACAGATAACAGGATATATCATAACTTCCTGTATCTCCTTGCAGGCTACATGATATAGTAGGACAGGTTACAGACTCCATTGTAACTTTCTAAATTACCTAATAGCTTAGTGGTTAAGTGAGGACATCGTTGTATCTCTTGCACCACTAGTGAGTTATACTGAGATACAGGGACGTTGATTAATAAGTTACAGGTGATTTAATTAGTAAGTTAAAGGTGATTTAATTAGTAAGTTACAGGTTATTTAATTAGTATGTTACAGGTGATTTAATTAGTAACTTACAGGTGAATCAATTAAAAAGTTACAAGTTACAAGTGATTTAATTAGTAGTTACAGGTGATTTAATTAGTAAGTTACAGGTTATTTAATTAGTATGTTACAGGTGATATAATTAGAAAGTTTCAGGTGATTTAATTAGTTAGCGGTGATTTAATTAGTACGTTACCGGTGCTTTAATTAGTAAGTTACAGGTGATTTAATTAGTTAGTTACAGGTGGAGTAGGGAGTCCTCATTTCTCTCCTGGTGTAGTTTGGAGTGTTTCTTGGCATCTCATCCAGTGTTGGGGGTGGCGAGTGTTCAGCGGGCTGGGTGCGTCAGGTCAACATTGGCTGCTAAGTACTGATTGTCGCTCTAACAATTGATTCTTCCTTTCGAGTTGAAATTGTCACTTTTTGTATATCAGTTGTGGGTTAATCTTTAGTCTTTGCACTGTACTGTTGGTGGGAGGATGTTGATAAATCCAGATGGGGAGGAGGAAACGGGGAAGGGGAAGGGCCCAACAAACCAGGCTGGCAGCTGTGTCCATGGTCAAGAGACCAGGGGCAGCGCCGACTACACACGTCCTTACCCTATGAAGGCTGAAGGAGATGTGGCACACCATCTACAGGTGTTACAGGAGTTGTCGGGGTGGGTATCTACAGGTGCTACAGGTGTCGTCGATGTGGGTATCTACATGTGAGTTAGTTTCATCCTTGGGGCGCCATGTTAATGATTCTACGTTAAATAATAAATGAAAACTATTAGTAATAACAAACCAGGCCATAGATCTACTGCCAGTGTGGGTGACAGACTATACCTCCCACCACCTATGATGATGTTGGCAGTGTGTTTTACATCCTTATGGAATTGTGTTATATGTTACTGTTGAACACTAAGTTTACGGCGTTTCGATCTAGGTCTCTCTCTCTCTCTCTCTCTCTCTCTCTCTCTCTCTCTCTCTCTCTCTCTCTCTTCATCTCCATTTTCCTTCATTTTACGTACATATGTTTTTTACAGGTATTTTCCCTGTGTAATAAAATATTCTATTGTTATTTCCTATCATGTCTTACACCCCCAAGAGACATATAGGAATAATTGTAGTCTGTCTGTCTGTCTGTCTGTCTGTCTGTCTGTCTGTCTGTCAACAAGCAGTCCTCAGTAATGGCCGGTTTGTTTACCTTGAAACTTTACACCACCACTCACCACTCAGCAGTTATAACGCACCTGTTTGACACACTCCCCTGCTTGACACACTCCACCTGCTTGACACATTCCACCTGCCTGACA
>NW_024720811.1:3826997-3911997 GCF_018991925.1 Homarus americanus | reverse complement strand
GAAGGGTCCTGACATTCCATGCAGCGACCATAAGAGGTTGTATGGTTTGTTTTTGGATGGATATGTGATTTGGGTTGTCTTTTCGACCGCATAAGGATGACCTTACTGGGTGCGGTTGACCAGTCGGGTTGGGTTTTCACGCAGGCACCTTTTCTAGCCCCCTCCCCATGTGGGGTGAGCAGATTGGCTTCCCGAAAGAGCTGCTCAGTCGCACAGACAGGACCAGATTGCACTGCTGCCTAGATCCTAGTGCATAAACGACCATCTTATCTGTGCCGCCCATGCGCATAGTTATGACTAGAGTCTCCCAGCAGTTGTCTCTGCCTGTCCCCGTCGCCACTCGTCTGTCGCCATAGGACTTTTGTGGGTATAGGGGTTTGATGATGATGAGAGGTATGATGAGCTGGTTGATGGCTGTGTGTGAGTTGATGTATGTGGTGAGGCAGGAGCGCAGGCTGCAACCACACATCTTGGCTCTCCCTTTTCCTGATCCAGTGGTGCAAGTGTTGCAACGACTGGGGAGAGGGAGAGTCGCAATGGACTGCCGATAGCCCAGTTTGATGGGTTTCGCCTTCGTAGCCTGTCCATCAGGCATTGCCTTCGTCCGCCAGTTTAGTCATTGGGGTCTTATTGGAGCTCTGCAAGCATGTCTGCCTGATGATGGGCTCCACATGCCAGTGGGGCTATGCGCCGTCCCTCTGGGGCCCACATATACTCCGAGATCCCCTGCTGATCTAGCCTGGGCCACTAGGTACCCACTTACCGTTTGTTGCCACGAGGAGGCACAGCAGGAGTTATGATGGTGAGGAGGCTGTGTACTGGCAGGGGAAGACTTATACAAGTTGCTTCCCTGTTCGCCATGAGGGCTAGCCAGCTGAAAGCGAAAGGGAGCAAGCAGTGCTTGCACCTTAACACTAACATAATGCTGCCATTCTAGACGCATCTCACCACCCTGTGTGTGGCTGCACACACACACACACACACACACACACACACACACACACACACACTTTATGTAAACTTAGAATGCACTGTATATTTGCTCTCTAAGTATTATCAATATTTTCTTACATTTCGACTTAATTTATTCTGTTGTTTATCAGTCCTTAAATAGTGTCAAGGTAATTATTATGTCGCTGTCTGTTGATATTTATTGTCCGTGTGTCTAGTTGTTATGATTTTTTTAAATGGTCGTCATAACTTAATACTTAAACGCGCAGTTTCAAAATAAACATTTGCAAAAATCGGCACAAATTTAGCGGGAATTCAATATATCTCTGTTGGGTTAATTCCAGCGGGGTTTGTGAAGGCTTTAGTCACGGGATTTACGGTGTAGTAATTCTCGTGTTAGAGTGCGAGAGGGTGGGTACTGGCGCCCTGAGGCTGATGGTGTAGCAGTACTGGTCTAAGTCTCTCGGGAACATCTGATGAGGATGTGAAAATTTACGGTGAGTTAGAAATGCCACTGTGTGTTTATTCTGTGGTGGTGGTGTACGTAACGCTGCTGGCGAGGTAATACAGACTAGTTAATGGTCAGTGCCCCCCTCCTCTTACGTTAGTGTGGGCAGGAGTAGGTCAGCAATAAACGGGGTGGGGGTCGAGGTGGAGGTCACAACAGCTAACTCATACATCAGAGTAAGTGCCGTGGTAGTGTGGCCGCCCGACCCTCCTTTGAATGAGCTGTGAGCAACAGATGAAAAAAAAAATCCAAATTTATGAGCGTTTAAGGTGAGCATTTGAGAACTAAATGAGTTGTGTTTATAGTGAGCTAGAGAAGACGTTGTGCCAAGGGCCTGGTGCTCGTTTTTTGGAGGTAAGAGGTTAATGTCATGCTAAATTGAGTTGTGTGTTATTAGACTAAGTCCTGTGCACTGTTGAGCTGGCCACAACCACCTGAGCAAAACCCACGTGAGGTGCACAGGGCGGGGCCAGCGGCGGCGCGTGAGCATGGTGGTAGGTGGAGCATGTGCGGGTGAGCGGACGGACCTGCCAGCCAACACCACCACCAGCCCGTCCACGCTCAGTGTGTCTCCGGCAGGTGTCGCTGAAGGGGACGTGAACCAGCCAGCTAGTGGTGGCGAAGTGATCGTGCCCTGACACTGCTACTGCTGGTGGTGGCGGTGACGTGGCACGGTGCTGCACTGCCCCCCTACTGAACCCACCTAAGTCATGCTGTTATTCAGACGTGTTTTACACCGCGTTAAGTGGTTTTTGGAGTTGACGTAAACTTCGAACAGCAAACATGAGAAGTTATGGCCCCACGACTCTCAGAAAGTCTCAGAGTGTGACGCACTTCTTCCACAGTAGAATAATTTTACTTTGAATTCTGACCAACTAATATTCTTTACCTAACTCATAACTATACAGTATATACATATATAATATACCCAATATATAAAGTTTAGAAAATTCTTTCACCGCAATAGATGGTCACTTATGAAGTGTGTTAAACAGCGAGTACATTAAGTGTGAACAGAAAATACTTGTCAACGAGGCAGCAACACCATGATCCAGCACCTGGTGGTGCTGCTGCTGTGGGGGGCCTCGGGCGTCCTCACTACTGAAGAAGGTCAGTGCGAGGAGCTCACGGCTCTAAACAACTACAATCGTTTATTTATCGTTACGTCTGGTAGTTACGCCCCTTGGGAGGTGTGTACGATAGATGCAGGTAAATTATCATAATAGCAATACTTACATCAATATTGCCTTACATATACAATGCTTTTGAAAGGATCACTGGCAAAAATCAATGTTTGGTAAATATGAATGTAAGTTTGTTCCGGGAATCTCGATCGATGAAATGCAGGTTTGCTTTTATCTAAATGGAAGGTATGAATATCATATATACCTGTGTATTCTTCGTGCTAGGTTATAAATTATTGCTACAACAGCGATATTCTGTTGCCAGCCGGTGATGTATCTTCTGGGTGCTAGTTACTATATATTGGTATCACTACTGGATTTTTTTTTTATGGGGAATAGCTAAAGAGTGACGCACAGTACACCTCACTGCTGTGTCATGGGAAGTAAGGTCACCTCCTCCACCGTCAGTAGGTCACGTCTTAATGCCTCGCTGCCATACGTGCAGGACACTGATGTGATTTTGGGGTTTATTTTATTTTTTTAACTTATTTGACAGCTGCACATGGGCGGGAGTCGTTCCAAGATGGAGGTATACAGCATCTCTGTTCCTTTTCACACACGGGCGTCATATACTGGTGGCGACCCTTGGTTACCACTGAAAATTAACTCGTATTTACTATATTGTGTGTGTGTGTGTGTGTGTGTGTGTGTGTGTGTGTGTTACATCAATATAGTGATTTACTTAAGCAATAAACAACCTCGTCTCAGCTAACTTGTGAGAGGAAGTGTTGCGTCACACCGCTACAGACAAAGTAGGTCACCCGAGTTTTTAAAAGACAAAAATCAGTAAAAATTGTTCTTATTAAGTGGATTCTTTCTGTGAGTTTGTTTATGTTGACAACCTGTTTTATAGACAAAGCTGTAGTTAAGATATTTATGCTGTTCTCTCTCTCTCTCTCTCTCTCTTACTCATCTCATAATAACACCAAAATAATAAATAAATAATATAATGTACCATAAACAATAGCTTAAAGTTACGATATCGCTAACTTAACGAGTGTTTTTGAGCGATACACTTTCTCACTAACTTCTCACGCAGCGTTAATATAACAAGTGGAGTCATACTGGTTACAGCAACATCACCTGTGTCTTAACATCTTAATTACCTGTTACATGATTAATGTTATGTTGGCGTTTACTGTTAATTGGTCGTGTGTGTGTGTGTGTGTAGTACGGATGTGTATGTATGTGGTATGTATGTACGTATGTATGTATGTATGTATGTATGTATGTATGTATCTGTATGTTGGTATAAATAAAAATCTACACTGTCTTAAATTCTCCTTCAACACTTTATATCTCCACTTGCACCTATACCCTCTATTCCTCTCTCTTCCTTCTCCCTCCTTTACCTAATTCCCTTCTTCGTTACGTCTCGTGAGAGGTAATTAGCGTTTTTACTCCATGTCTCAATTTCTCCCCCCTCCTTTCCAGGCTTCCATATTTCCAGGAACCTTAAGGCGTTTTACCTCCCCGGCAAATAAAGTTGGGCGGTGGGAACCCGTTACCACTGAGAGGAAAAAAAATTAACCCACTTCGTCTCGCGTGCTGTTGGTTAGATTCACAGTGGTAAAGTTCCCAGCTTGTGTTTCGGGTCATAGGCGGCGGTTTTGTACACGTAAATAGTCACAGTAGAAGTTTTTTTTTTAGTTTACCACATTTTAAGTTCACTGTAGTAATATTTTTAAGTTCACTGTAGTAATGTTTTTAAGTTCACTGTAGTAATGTTTTTAAGTTCGTTGTACTAATGTTTTTAAGTTCACTGTAGTAATGTTTTTCAGTTCACTGTAGTAACGCTTTAATTTCACTGTAGTAACACTATAAATTCACTGTAGTAACACTATAAATTCACTGTAGTAAAGTTCTACAGCCCGGGTCTCCTACATCAGCTACAGTCTATCATTTAGAGAATTTTTGCCTTTCTGTAAAAAGTAAAAGTAAAAAAAAATTAGAGGTAATCAAATTTCAGGATAACACCGAGTTTTTCCTCTATTTTTCAGCTACCGTTTTTAGCAACAGAACTAACATTTTTAACAGTAGTTTTAAGAGCAGGAAATACCGTTTTTTAACAGCAGGATCTACCCTTTTTGATAACAGAAGTTACCGTTTTCACAGCACGAACCACCTATTTTAACACCACGAGCCACCTATTTTAACACCACGAACCACCTATTTTAACACCACGAGCCACCTATTTTAACACCACGAACCACCTATTTTAACACCACGAGCCACCTATTTTAACACCACGAACCACCTATTTTAACACCACGAACCACCTATTTTAACACCACGAACCACCTATTTTAACATCACGAAACACCTATTTTTAACAGCATGGAATACCACTTTTAAGTTGAAATATATTAAATGGAAAAGAACAAACCCTAATAAGAATTTACCTCACTGTATGCAAATGCTTTTATACTCTAAGGATCATTACGAAGTTTTGCTGAATAAACGAAGAATTATGAATGAATATGAGTGAATAAATATGAACAGTGAGTATTTATATATCTATAATTTTTTTTTGGGGGGGGGGGAGGGTAAAGTTCAAAGACTCGAATAAACTTACAAAAACAAAATCAAGTCTGGGAAATAAAAATAAGATATGGAATATTTTTGTTTTGTTATTTTTATTCATTTTTATCTTCATTTTCTATACCATTTTTGTCCATTTTTTATCTTGAGATTTATCCTTCCTACGTAAAGGATGAAATGAAAGAAAGGAAGAAAATCAGTTATAAAACAGAGAGATAATGAAGACAATGTTAAGGAAATGCATTATGAAGCGTCAAGAGATGATTACTTTAAAGAGATGATGAAGAGAACATGAAGGAAATGCGTGATGTAGCTTCAAGAGATAGTTCAGCCAGAGAGATAATGAAGACAGTGGCTTCTCTCTAAAACTCGTAGAACCTGTAGCTTCACCCTCTAAAACGTGAAGCCTTTTTCTGTCTTCATCTTTCTTCTCGCCCGCATTCCTCACGTGTCACAGGGAACGGCTCAGAGTCCCCTGTGAGTTCTTTTATATATGTTACCTCTCCTCCATATAAGGTGAGAGATATTGTGGACACTTTCTCTCTCTGTGTCTCTCTGTTTCTCTGTCTGTCACCTAGAAATGGGTTTGTAGATTTTGATGTAGTGTGTGTGTGTGTGTGTGTGTATGTGTGTGTGTGTGTCTGTCTGTCTGTGGGTGTATGTATATTTCTGTGCCACGTATACCTCATCATAACTTAATTATTACAATGAAGAAGACATGTATAAGAAAATAATATCAATAATCCGATAATTTACCTCTTAACCCAACAATAACTTTCTGCCTCGTAATCCACATCTAACCACAAGCAACACTAACAAATGAAAAACATCAAAATTAAAATAAAAAAAATTACTAAATATTATTGAAAATGTGAATATAAGTCTCTAAATGCATTGGAAATTAACTTCATTAGGAGATACGAAAGAAACTGGTAAACTGGTAAACTGTTTTAGATTAGTTGCAATTACCTTCAGGGGGCCATTTCAGGTTTGCAGAGTCGGTTAATGTGTTTTGGGATCTTTGTGTTTACCGGAGAGTTTATCTGTGTGTTTATGAGAGCAAAAATCACCTGTGGTATATAATCTGTGAATCTCTAATGTGACTCCGGAGTATGGACACAAATTCACCGGGGTTGGGGGAGGTATGTGTATTCTTAACTCAGGTGAACTTAATATACTAGTGATGACCTTAACGACTCATATGATAAAAGTGAGTTTTTCTGCCATAAACACACTCTTTAAGTTTAAAGTACAACAAATCAAATAAAACTTTAAACTTTGAATTGTTAAATCTTCTTAATTCGCCTTCCCGTTATATGTAAAAAGGATTCTTCAGTTCTCTCTACACTCTCGTTGCAACTTATAAATCTTGATGAAGAAGCAAATAATAAGACGATGTTTTCTTTTACGTAAATAAATATGACAACTCAGAATTCCCAGAACAGTTGTATGCTAAGAAATCTTTTTCAACGCAACATGTTTCTATCAGCACGCTATTTTCTGAGAAACTATAGATATCAACAAACTTCTTATGTATATCATTGTGCCGTGAGTTCAGATTTTGTAAACAGATTATAAAATTTATGTCTAGAATACTTTCTCTCCGTTGTGGTCTTGTGTGTCTTGTATGAATGAAACGACGAGATATGAAAGAATTGGTTCCAGTTTTCATTTGTAACTCAAACTGTAAAGACTTAATATACACAAACAGAGCATAAGATACAGCAAAAGAGAATCTGGCCAACTGAAACATTCTCTACGTGGAAATGGCTACAGCAGGTGATGTATCTCGTGTGATTCTGTTTCTCTATGTATCAAAAGTTGGTTCCACGGGCCTGACGACTCGTAAGGGACAGTAAGAACACAACACACTGAATACTAAACCTTCAACCACCTTCAGTTTCAATTTCCTCATGACAGATACCATTCACAGCTGGGAGTACTGGAGATGCCCAGGGGTGTCTTAGTGTTGCCTTACTCGCAATGATGTATTACTTACATGAAAAGACCCAACACCTTAGAGAATGACAAACTGATAAACAAAGCAACTTATTTATATAATGATGTGGATAATAGTAGTCAATAATACACGCTCATGATAAGGTATTGAAATGAATAAGCGTAAGTTATCGGTAGGTTCACGCACAAAATGTAAGGAACCCAAAACCACAAAGATTCCAGCCTGACCATAACAACATTAGGAGATACCTCTTACCTCTCATGACCATCTCTCTCATACGTCAAAAAGCCTGCTTCAATATCCCCAAAAATAGATATAAGAAAAATATGAGTTATAATACGAAAAAAAAAACACAAAAACTCAAATTACGTTAAAATATATTACGTACAGAGAGACATGATCAATTCAGATACGGTTATTCCAAACTGGTACCTGGAGAGACATGATCAAAGGCTGGCGTATCGTATAACCATTGTACAAGTCATATACTGATGTTCGTATTTCTCTGACACAATTAAGTGGAGTATTGAACTCAGAGTCTGTGTGCGTTCTAGGAATATTTCTGTAGGTTTTTGCAGCCTTTCAAAAGATTTTTATTTAATTTGATTTTTTGGGGAGATCTTGATAAAAACTCTTGTTGATGTAGAGTTAATAAGGAGTAATCGTCTACTACTACTACTACTACTAGTACTATCTCAGACCTCGTGTATTCACATATAACAAACATATAATAGAGACACAACATCGAGATAATTTCAAAACACATATTAAAAACATTGATACCATTTAGAGATGATAGTCAGGTTAAACCTTAAAACGGAGCGGACTCATGCGACACAATCCTATGTTTTATTTATATTTTAACTCTACGGGAATTAATGTTAAAATGATTCTACGTCCCTTAAACCACCCTTCGCTACCTAAACTTTACTTAAATTACGTTTAGGTAAGATTAGGATAAGTGGGGTACTTAAGGTAATTATTGATGTTATTCACTTTTATTATTTACTTACGTTTAACCACAAAATTGCTCTTATTAGGTCGAATACTCAAATAAAAGTCGTATAAAATATATTGAAATTATTGCTTTAGCCTTAAAATTAATGACATATGATAACTATGACTTGTAGTTAACTTAAAGATAACTTGTAGATAACTAAGATTTGTAGATAACGTGCATATAATTTGAAGATAGCTAAGACTTGTAGATAACTTGTGAATAATTTGTGAAAAACTTTTAGATTACACGTGGATAACTAAGACCTGAACTTAACTTACAGATAACTTCATATACACGGTGGAAAGTATACCTTTAATTAATGAAATATTCTACTTGACTTTCTTAAGTGTAAATCAATGATGAGTGAAAAAAAGGGAATTAATAGAAAGAAAACATAATTAATTTACTAGTATAACCACGTCATAACCTTCAAATATCCAAAATCTTAAACATTACAAAAAATATATAATACATAAGATTTTCAATAATATATAAATTGAAAATATTAAACAAGAATTATTTACTCTGTTAACCAAAAAAATCAAACAATATTTCACACAAGTTTTCTGTATGTATATAGAGATAAATATTACACGTTATATAGCTATTGAATGTTGTATATAGAGTTCAACATCAATAAATAACATGATATTACACGAGGAAGATCAATGAATATCAATCTCAAAAGCCATTATAAATATTCGAGTGTTCAGTGCGCTCTAAAATCTGTTATGTATTGATCTAAATCGGCTGAAACGCGAACACTTCCATGGGGAGTTATTGTTGTGTAGTGAACATGGTTGAAAGCTGATAGTATTTGGTGTTGGTACTGGATTAACAATGGTTAAGTGTCATGGATGGAGAGACGGACGAATAGACGGATAGACGGACGGATAGACAGATAGACAGACATAAAAACAGATAAACAGTCATCCTCTATATCTCTACGTTGCAATAGAAGTTGGGGATAATAAAAATAAATAAATGGAAACGCAAAGAAGAAGTAAAAAACCCCACATCTTTATCTCCATTTAAAGTCTTATCTCTTCACCCTCCCACTCTCCCTCGCCCACACACACACACCCTGTTTCCCATCCCTGTACATTCCCTCACATACTTTCCTTCCCAAGACCCTCAGGATACATTTCACCCTCCCTTACCTCTCCCCGCAAACAAACACCTCTCTCCTTATTGTCTTACTGCCCTTCGTCACCTCCGGCAGGGTATACGGTACTAGCGATAACCTCTCCGTTCATGTGTGTGTGTGTGTCCGAGTATACTGTAAATGCGATTACTCGAGCAATTGAAAATGGATTGCACTACAAAGTTACTGTGTGAAGGGAAACCAACAAGATCTCAGAGGAGTTAAATAAACAATATTTTCTCTCCATGTTTTGTGAAGTTTTACGCACTGTTCTAACTCACTAGCGACGGTGGGAGACCTGTTGTTGTTGTAGCGACGGATGTAAGTGGGTCGGGAGAAGTGTAATACTCATACTTGATATATGTAACCATGACAGAGCTTAAAGTTGCTAACCTTTGGATGTAAAAAAAAAAGTCAAATGTCATCGCCAGGTATGTAATTATGTCGGCAGCATAACTGGAGGACAAAGATCTAAAGCAGGTCATACCTGGAGTATTATACATTATAACAACCCCAGAGCTCTTGTACTGAGAGGTCAAAAGCTTGTAGGTGGAGGTCAGGCCTTTGAGACATTCCTTGTTTTCAGTATATTACCATGTTGGGCTTCATCCTGTTTAGTCGCCAGAAAACTCAACCTTTAGTATTGCAGTGTTTTTATGGTCCAAGAGTTAAGGTGAAGAGAAGAAAATAAAAAGTGAAGAAATAGAGTCTGAAATGTCTGGCAATGCACACACACACACACACACACACACACACACACACACACACACACACACACACACACACACACACACACACACACACACACACACACACACACACACACACACACACACACACACACACACACACACACACACACACACACACACACACACACACACACACACACACACACACACACACACACACACACACACACACACACACACACACACACACACATTCACACACACACACACATACACACACACACACACACACACACACACACACACACACACAGGGTACTTAAAGACAAATCCTGATGCACAGGTTAACAGTGAATATTACATAAGGATTAAGAGATCAGTATAAGTAGCTCTGGAAAATGACTATCCAGGATAAAACCTCGTATTTGTCGGCTCATTTAAGAAATACTATTGACAGTATGAAGTGTTATACAGGTATATGTTTACTATATTTCTCTCTCTCTCTCTCTCTCTCTCTCTCTCTCAATACACTGTCAGTACTACCTATTAAGAGACCAGTACCGGAGACCACTAACAAACACACCCAACTTACTTGATATTCTGAACATACAGGAGCCAATACTGAACCGCTTATAGGTAATCCATTGTCTCAGTGTACAGTACATGTTGTTGTCTCAGTGTTGGAGATAGAATGTTAAGATATATTTATTATACTCGTCAGGTGAACCAGTTTAGTATAGAGGGATTGAGAAGGCGATGATTCTTTGTTTTTAGTAGTAATAATAATAATAATAATAATAATAATAATAATAATAATAATAATAATAATAATAATAATAATAATAACACAAACATAAAACAAATAAAAGACCCAATTACTGAATAAACAATATATTAAAAGACTCCTCCACACGTTAACACCACTCAACTGTACACAAACACAGAGGCTACCACTGCACGTACCCTCCAGCCTCAAAGTCCACATATTACACAAGATACATAGTACTACCGCGGCCTTTAGCATGCAGGTGGCAGTAGAGTGAGGCCAACAAGCACCTATATCAAGGGACAGGGGGAGTTAGGTCACCAGGTATGAACCCCCAGGAGAATTATGCTGTGTACTGCCGGGGTAAAGACGATTTAATATAGTGTTATTTAGATTATTAGCTTAGTAGTAGTAGTAGTAGTAGTAGTAGTAGTAGTAGTAGTAGTAGTAGTAAAAATAATATTATCATTACTATGTAGGATAGATAAATAGGCGCCAAAGTGGAGGACATGTGTAGTCTCAGCAGCTATTTATCGTCCATCCAAGGTATAAACGTGATTAATTTTTTTAAGTTTCGCTTGTCAACATGAGGGCGTGGCTGCTGCGTTGGTCCGTCCTCCTGTTGCCGGAGATACACTGATAAACAGAGAGGAAACGAGCCACACGACTGACAACTACACCAGCACAGAGGACGCGGGGGTCGAGGAGTGAGGCTAAGAGGGGTCTGGGGTGGCCAAGGGAAAGTGCACGGCATGAGAGGCACTCACTGCCTGCAGACGAGCTATCTCCTCGTCATTTGATGCCCTCTCGAGCATGTCTGGGGCAATCTTCTCCACGATGGGTTCGTCCCAGTGGGTTTGTTTGCTGTCCTTTGGGCGTTGGTTTAGATGCTTAGGGTGTGATGGTCCCCACTGCCTTCGTGAAACTTGGATCGTTTGCTCCTGCCACCCTTCTCAGGTGTTCTTGAACAGTCCTCTCTACCAGTTCGCTCTATGTCAAACAGGATGACAGGAACGCTAGTGATGCGACGCGGGAGGCATATATATATATATATATATATATATATATATATATATATATATATATATATATATATATATATATATATATATATATATATATATATATATATATATATATATATATATATACACACTGTGTGTGTATGTATGTTATGTATGTTTGTTTGTGTAACTGGTATGTACAGAATATTTGTACACACAGACAGACTGACAGCAGATAGATGGACATATCCAGGGATATATGCCAGTGAGGAAATAGTTTTATGCATAGTGTAAGGTTTACATTATTTACGACTACTATTAAAATGAAATATCAGAGGCATATTGCAGCGGGGAATTTGTTCACACGTTCTAAAATACTCGTATAATCACTGAAGTTCCATAACCGATAAATTTCATCCAATATTGTGTGAAAAAGTTTGGAGTATCATCACAAAATTCCATACAAAGAGGAAATTGAGCAGTAAGATAGAAAAATACATTTGATTCAGATATTTTTCATGTCAGTAGGTTTAGCTCAGTGCAAAATGCAACACTCAGCTTTAACTACAAAATGCGTGACTCACCGATGATGTTAAAAATATAATTGAGGCGACTGGCGGCCGTATTACAGAGACCACGACGGTGTGGAGGATTATGTTGACACTGATACAACAATTAAAATTACGCATACTTCTTACAGAACAACAGTGGACGTATATCATTATTGATAACCGGCTTCTGTATCTCTGTATCTATGTTCGGTTTTTGTACCTCTGGTGAAACTGGAAAACACGACTTTTCATTTTATATATATATATATATATATATATATATATATATATATATATATATATATATATATATATATATATATATATATATATATATATATATATATATATATATATATATATATATATATGTAATTTTTATGACTCATGGACTACTGAATATTCTTCAAATTAACACATATGAATTTGCATTTTACGCAATAAATTTTTTGGCAAATTATGTAAAAATTAATTTTGCATTTAAAGAGAACGATGACATGATATAAAACCAGAGAGAACATGAACTATCATATAGGTAAATGTTAAACCTGCAGCCACTGTAGGCAGCAGGAGGGCGCGGGGCACACCATGAGGGAGGCAGCCTCACCCGACCATCAGTCTGACATATTCCTCGACACCAACAACTTTAAGAATTTATAAAAAGAAACGATATGAGATTTTGAAAAGAATCGCACTTCAAATTTTTGGGAACACAACAATTACATATTTTTTTTTTTGCAATTTGAGTTTCAGAAGTATAAGAAACCAAGATTTCTTCTATTTCTTAATACTTTATTGGCGACGTTTTATGAAGGTGAGTGAAGAGAAATTTAATAGAATTCAGAACTTAAAAAAAATACATCGATATTACCTCTAGAAAATCGTTGGATCTCAGCGAGGAAAAATTCTCTTGACTACAGACGAAAAAACTTGAAATTGTTTTGTTTTTACCGACCGACAACTTTTGACAATAAAGAAAAAGATAAAAAAAACTGAAATAAAAGTACTAAAAAACACCAAGTAAAAGTAAGAGAAATAAATAAAATAATAGAATAATAAAGGTTAACTGAAGTACTATTTGGTGAATCAGACTTGGGTACGAACCTCTGGCAAGTTAAGACACAGATAAGAATATAATCGAAAAAGTTAAGATTATCAGGAAAACAAAAGCTACTGCTGGAGGAAGAGATGAAGGCAGGAAGGGAGTATATCACCAGACAAAAGGAAGTAACTTAGAATAGGTACAGTAGGTAGGGAGGCAATGGGAACAATGCCAACACGAGCTGCTTCTGCCCCATGACTGCCACGCCGGAAGATACATGCTTCTACAACCCACCGAGATCTGCCACGAACCTACTGCCAAAAACGGGAATGGCAGACTCTCTAATATACTTTAACATAACCCATAATTTTATATATAGCCATTATCTTTTGGCATATCCATTAGTATATCCATTAATGTGAGAGTTAATATATTGGCCCGAGGTTGTTTCCCAATAGTCGAGGCAATGTGTGAGTCACTACCAGTAATATAACCATATCACCACCAGCTTGTCATGTGAGTCAATATCAGTCTATTGCCACCAGCTTGTCATGTGAGTCAATATCAGTCTATAGCCACCAGCTTGTCATGTGAGTTAATATCAGTCTATAGCCACCAGCTTGTCATGTGAGTCAATATCAGTCTATAGCCACCAGCTTGTCATGTGAGTCAATATCAGTCTATAGCCACCAGCTTGTCATGTGAGTCAATATCAGTCTATAGCCACCAGCTTATCATAAAAACCCAATTAGCTCACAAAACTGTATATCTAGACCACAGTTGGACGATAATTACACCTAAACTATCTCAACTTTGAGCGGATTATGTAACGTCATACCCACACAACTGATGACCTGAGCTGACCTGTAAGTGTCCCAGGATCTACCGGGTGAGTTTAGCTTGAGTACAGGTTACACTGTCAGGGCACAACTTCATGCATATTTCCCTAGTATATCACAGAGTTAAAAGAGTAAATATATTAATTACTTTCTGTTATATTATTTACTTGTTTAATAATTGTTATGCTTTTTTTCACATAGTCATTAGTTTTATTAGTTACCTGTTACTTTTTAATTACCTGTAATCATTAAACATAGTGATTTTATTTTTAATATTACAATTGCTACTGAATATAGCCAATAAATTTTAACGTGCTAGTTATAATATCGTACGGTTAATATTTTTAACACAAGAATTATTATTTTAAATATATCCATTACTTTTTAATATAATCATTAATTTTCATATACCCTTTACTATTTAATGACCCATATACATTACTAGCTACTACAACCATTAGTTTTCAATGTTCATACCAATGTTTATTATAGTCTCAGTATTCTAATATCTCATTACAATTTAGTACTACCTGTTATACGTTAATACACCTATTGGTTTTTAGTACAGCCATCAGTTTTTAATATATCCGCTACATGACACCAACCACCCGCCCACTCACTCGCTCAAAGCTCTCATAACATTTGACCAAGAGTGATGTACAAAAAAAAAAACCCACACGCCCCCCCCAAAAAAAAAATAATGGAATTGTGTTATGTTTAGCGTTAGTTACACAGCTGATAATCATATTTAGCAGGAAATATAGACCTAGGTGGTTTAATTCCCCTTCAACAGCAGGTGGTAGCAACGGTGATATAAAAATTAGTCTACCTGCTTAACGAGATGTTGGTTATACACCTGGCAACACTGCAGGAATGAACGGTGAGAGGGGGAAAAACTCTCTCAGTGGGCTAGTCAGTAAGTGGAAATATACAACGGGCAAACATTGACTAAAAAGATAAGACCATGAAAGCCTTTTGTGCTTCGTGTATGTAGATTAACTCAGCGAACTATTGAATTCAGGATGGGTGTCGAGCAACCCCAGTCTTTGTAAAGGTGTACAGCCTGATGTAACCCATTGTATCAAGTTAAATTTATCTTTTGTCGAGTTTAACAAGATCACAACTAACTTTGTACACCGTCACTATAACACACACACACACACACACACACACACACACACACACACACACACACACACACACACAGTAATACAAAGACTGATCAATAGCGGCAGGATGGGTGGGCGTGATAATGGTAGAGTCAAGACATGATTGGTATAACAAAAAAAATAAACAAACGGACACAAAAGTGGATATTGATGTATATAGCCGTGGGTGTTGATGTATATAGCCGTGGGTGTTGATGTGTATAGACGTGGGTGTTGATGTATATAGCCGTGGGTGTTGATGTGTATAGACGTGGGTGTTGATGTATATAGACGTGGGTGTTGATGTATATAGCCGTGGGTGTTGATGTATATAGCCGTGGGTGTTGATGTATATAGACATTAATTTGTTGATATGTATATAGCCAATGAGTGTTGATGTATATAGACGTGGGTGTTGATGTGTATAGACGTGGGTGTTGATGTATATAGACGTGGGTGTTGATGTATATAGACGTGGGTGTTGATGTATATAGACGTGGGTGTTGTTGATGTGTATAGACGTGGGTGTTGATGTATATAGACGTGGGTGTTGATGTATATAGACGTGGGTGTTGATGTATATAGACGTGGTGTTGATGTATATAGACGTGGGTGTTGATGTGTATATAGCCGTGGGTGTTGATGTATATAGCCGTGGAATTGTTGATGTATATAGCCGTGGGTGTTGATGTATATAGCCGTGGTGTTGATGTATATAGACGTGGGTGTTGATGTATATAGACGTGGGTGTTGATGTATATAGCCGTGGGTGTTGATGTATATAGACGTGGGTGTTGATGTGGATATAGACGTGGGTGTTGATGTGTATATAGCCGTGGGTGTTGATGTATATAGACGTGGTGTTGATGTATATAGACGTGGGTGTTGATGTACATATATAGACGTGGGTGTTGATGTATATAGACGTGGGTGTTGATGTGTATAGACGTGGGTGTTGATGTATATAGACGTGGGTGTTGATGTGTATAGACGTGGGTGTTGATGTATATAGACGTGGAGTGTTGATGTATATAGCCGTGGGTGTTGATGTGTATAACGTGGGTGTTGATGTGTGTATTGATGTGGGTGTTGATGTGTACAGGGGAGGTGTAAAGCGTTGATATACTCAGTGATGGGTGTCGATATACTCAAAGGTGTATGCTGGCAGGGGTGTATCAAGTGTTGTTTGGGTTATATCATTATTTGGAGGATCTTGCTTTGGCGGCCTGAATAACTGCGTTGTGTGGTGTGTGTGTGTGTGTGTGTGTGTGTGTGTGTGTGTGTGTGTGTGTGTGTGTATACCAAATGTATATCCATGGTGAACTTGCATGCAATACACCCATCTACCTAACATATAAATGGTATATATATATGGTATAAGTATATATCTAAAAAATAGTATACTGTACATATATCCCATGTATGTATAAAATTGTATATTCTATAAGTACAGAATGAATGTTTGGTTGTACGTGTGAATGTCACGCGCGTGTGGTGTATGATTATTAAGAGTTATATTTGACATGTTTATCCGGTATAACTCACAACAAGTAGAATGACACCGAATGACTAACACAGGTCTTCAATTGCCTCTCATGAATTATATCGACACCCGGAACTTTTCTCCATCAAGTAGTCGACGAATAAAGTCGTAACAGAAGTACAGGTGAGGAGAAAAGACTAAAATATAATCTCTTGACACTTTTAGCAGCAACACCTGGCGTCATTTACCTGAGTGTCAATTAGGTAAAAGGAATTAAGGTTTTACATGTATCCAATCGAGATTTTCTTTTATTTTTGGCTTATATTTTTACCTCATGTAATTATTCTAACGTAAGACAACGACTAACACTCATACTGAATTCAGAAAAGAAATACACGTAAATAAAAATAAAAAAATCACACATTGATATCAAAATCATGGGTTCGATACCCAGCCATGCAGAAAAACACAAACCCTCCTAAACACAGGATATTTACCACTAAGTCTCCGTAACACCAAACACGTGTAAACTGAGGTCCCTTTTCTATTCAGGGTGAACCGCAGGTCTTAAAGCCACTTGGTGTTCGTGGTGTTGAGATAGGGATGAGGGTCGATAGGTTGAAGAAAGATGGTGGTAGTGATGCTGAGAGAAGCGTCTTATAGTGATATCAATAACAAGCTCAGCGGAGAGCCTCTTAAGGGAATGTTTTGGTGTGTGTGAGTTACTACCTGTGTCAGGGTGAGAGAAGGGGAATAACAGAGAATGAGGGAGAGTGAAGATAACTAGAGAAAGAGGTATGCATATAGATATAGAGAGAGATAGAGAGAGGCAGAAAGAGAAGGAGAGAAGGAGATAAATGGTATGCAAAAAGGGAAAATAAAAGAGATAGATGGTTCAATAGAAATATAGATAAAAGTAGATATAGAGGAAGATTTAGAAACAAAGAAAAATGAAAAGGAGAATATGTGAAAGAAAATAAAAATAAAAGTCACTCAGAATAAGAAATAGGAAGAGGGAGAGTGAGAGACCATTAACCAAAATCATGTCGTTTCACAAGCAATAGAAAATCAATATTTCTTACCGATAAGTGATGGTTTACGCGACACACACACACACGCACCATTAACCTCTTGATAAAGTGCAGTGAGGACGGTAAAAGCTCTTGATAATTATATACATTAGTGAGCTTTAAATTATGCACACTCATAAACACAGACATTAGTGGAGCTTAGAATATAATGGAGGATGGCCGGCCCTAGGGCCACCTTGGCGTGAATTTGTTTAAGGTGTAGAAGCTGTCACTAACACAACAACCACGAGCTGCATGACCCAGTGTCAAGGAATAGTCCGAGAAAACCGGACAACTCGCCAACTGCACTGGCTAACCATTACCCCGGAACACAATCCGCAAATCGATTAACATCCAGGCACCAATTACTGTTGGGTAGACGGAGGCAAATGGAGTAAAGAAACTTTCCCATAGTTTCACCCTGCCCGGGGATCGAACCCTGGTCCACTCGCTTGCGAGGCAAGCATACTGACCATTACACCAGTCCACATGTCGCCGCACATTCTCGCATTTTTTTTAAAATTATATATTGTTGTTCTTATTTTTGGCTACGGTGTTTTAATTGAATATATTCGTTAAGTCTTCGTGTTAGTGTGGTCTACTGTCAGGGTTATTAAGCATCGTTCACTAGGTCTTGGTTTTAAGGTGTTTTAACCACTCATTGTCTACAACGATGCTCAAAACCTCACACCTAATAATTATTAAAGAATTATATAATTTTTGTTTTAAATCAAAGTTATTGTTTTAATATAAGTGATATAAGGATCTTTCATCACCGAACAAAAAAAAAGACTTATTTTCTATACCAGTCAATAATATTTTTACAACTCAGGAATTATTTACCCGATGATGTGTCTGTAAATCAATTTTGGCACTGGAGTGAGTTATATAATCCAATATTTATACCAATGAGGAGAGACTTGTGTATTTGTCACTCAGCTGAGACTCGGTGATATTTTAGATAGAATTATTAATCACTATCTTTCTCACTTCTTGTACCTTAGAAACTGACACAACAGATAAAGTTATCATACACGTGTTAGGCATATAATGTGTACTGACCAATGCCTTATAACCTAACCTAACCTAACCTAACCTAGAGAAAAATAGTTATACTTCACAGCATCAGTAACTGAGATATTCTGCAAACTATAAATATTACAGTAAATTCTAATAAAAACTTTTACCATCACATCGGTTTTACTCGGTAGTTTTTACGACTGAATTATCATATTAAAAAAAAAATAACACCGTTGTTTCCACGCGTATTATCTCCCATAATTCATATTGTAATAACTGCAAAGTTTTAAATGGTCAACATAGGATCATAATGCCATTAGTATTTTAAAGGCAATAAAAATGAAGTCTTTTATTTATTTATTTTTTATTATTCACCTTCTATGGACAATTACCAGGTATAAAAAGGAAGTCTTATGACTGTTTGTAATCAATTTATATTCACACAATAACATGGTAATTTGTTTTGGCTTTGTTTTTGTTTTTTTACGCAAAATAATATAACAAAAGGAGAGAGGTTTTTGTTTAATGGGAAAGCTGTCTTTTTTAACAGATGTTCTTACAACGTGGTAGTTACTAGGCACACACACACACACATACACACACACACAAGACCGTCCACCACCACGGAGAAGGACGGGGTCAATCAGGGGTCAATCAGGGGTCAATCAGGGGTCAATCAGTCGACCCTCTTCCTGCCTTCTTCCCATCAACTCCTCCTCTCCACCAAGACATCAGTGCAACGATTTATAATTCTCAATCCTCGACTAACACAAAAGTGATAATTTCAAATCGAAAAATAATGGACAACAGTAACGAGTAAATGTCCAGTGGTAAACAAAGGTGACGACTGACACGTGGTGACACCCGCCGAGGGTCGTCCTCACTAGCGAGACCAAGTGTCCCTGGACGACATTGTTATGGTGGCAGTATAAACAACCCACTCAGAGACACTCGGAACACTGGTCCTCTCAAATCCCTCTCATTACGTCTCCAGCACCAGCTTGGGGACAGATCGCCACACCATCTTGGACCAGATCCCGTTCACATACAGCTGTCCAACACCAAAGCTGTCCAACACCACAGCTGTCCAACACCACAGCTGTCCAACACCACAGCTGTCCACCACCACAGCTGTCCAACACCACAGCTGTCCACCACCACAGCTACATTAGACCTATAAGACCAGCTGTAGTGTCTGTTCACCACATGCTTCCTCCTCTTGTTGTGATGAAAACTTTTGTTAAATGATCCGCTTCCTAATGTTACCTCATGTAATATATGTCATCTGTTTGTTGTGTATTTCCTGTTATTATTATTATTATTATTATTATTATTATTATTATTATTATTATTATTATTATTATTATTATTATTATTATTATTATTATTTTATTATTATTATTATTATTATTATTATTATTATTATTATTATTATTATTATATTATTATATATTAAAACATACAAACTCCTTCAGAAATACACATCCTCAAGCACATTAAAACACACACACACACATCCGAAGCTTTACAGGAAAAACACAATTGGACACGCAAGGTCATTCATTTTTTACAGTAACAACAACAAAAATCAGTACCGACGCTCGTAACGCTACCACAAAAATCGTGAGTAGAGTGAAAAGCTGAATTTTACCCCAGAAAATGATACCTGTCACGCTACACACAGGCGCCAGTACACCTGACAATGTACTGTACATGTATCTGTGTGTGTGTGTGTGTGTGTGTGTGTGTGTGTGTGTGTGTGTGTGTGTGTGTGCTTGTGCAGTATATATAACAACAGGCTGAATACCATCATACCAACATGTATTCAGTAAAATCACCTACAAATCTTTCCTTTGACTCCAACTAACACACTGATAAACACGAACTAACTGACAGTCAACACACGAGTTAGAATGATAAAATCTAACTGGTGAGTGAAAATTACCTCCCCCTAAATAAACAGTAAATAAAGATACCACGATACCACTCTGACTTAACACCTTGCATACTCAGGTAAGTCAAGTGTCTTAATAAACAGTAATTAGTACCACGACCGTTTACCTGACTCTTGCTCATCAAATCTAAATTCTCATGGACTGTCCACGTATTACACAAGACCTGAACCTCACTACTCAAGCCAAATAGACATGATATGGATAATAGGACACAGGTAAACTCTACAATTACCTGAGCAATTACCTGAGCCAATTACCTGAGTCAAGAGTACTAGTAAACATGTTCTAGCCAACACTAATTGGAGGAGTAAATATGCATTATCTTCAAATTGAAATCATAGATAGATAGATAGATAGATAGATAGACGGTCACATACATACATACATACATACATACATACATACATACATACATACATACATACATACATATGCATTTATGTATAGTGGTATTCTCTGTAACTTCGAACTTGTCTCGACTTCTGGAATATCACAGTAGTTCATATGACAAAAAATGTCTTCTTGATAAAATTCTCACATATCTCTCTCAGTTTCTCTTAGTTTCTCTCAGTCTCTTAGTTTCTCTTAGGCTGTCTCTCTTTCTCTTATTCTCTCTGTTCTTTCTTAGTCTCTCACTTTCTCTTCTTTTCTCTCAGTCTCTCAGTTTCTCTTAGTGTCTCTCAGTCTCTCAGTTTCTCTCAGCAGCCCCCAGTCTCATCTTAACAAAAATCTCTCTCAGTCTCACTTCATCTCTCTCTCAATCTTTTTCTCAGTCATTCTCAGAAAAATGTTTACCGTGTCCTCAGAACATTACCTTAAAAAACTGTATTCTTTATTTCATCTCACACACACACACACACACACACACACACACACACACACACACACACACACACACACACACCTTTAATGTTGATGTTTTATGATGAATGTGTTTATAAATGTTGTTAAAATGTTTATAAGTGTGGATAAGAAGGTTTTTATATATACTCTTGAGGGCAATGTTTATAATGTGACATACTGAATAGAATGATATAAACATAACAGGAAGTAAGTGAATGATGAGGAGAGAGAGAGAGAGAGAGAGAGAGACTGAGGGAGAAAATGTAAAAGGCAGACAGGGGTAGATAGAGAGAGTGTATGTGTGTGTGTGTAAAACAGAGAGACAGACAGACAGAGAGACAGAGAATAAATCCTGTCACTTAACATTACCCGCTAAAATACAAGTTCAGGAAGAGTAACTGGTGACGTCATAAGTGAGGGGAAGTAGAGGACCGATTTTTTTTATCTATTCTGATAAGTTATGGCGACCAGAACGACTCTGTTTTGATGCTCTGTGTACATACGTCTCTAATGATTATCTATTTTTGTATTTACTCTGTGATAATGTCCTGTTTATGTGTAGTAAATATGCAGGTGTAATAATTAACTTGTTCAAAGGTGATAATCCGGAATAATAATTACTATATTTACCTGAGATATTAAAGAATGATTAATTGTTGATCTATAGTGGTTATTCAGGTATAAAATGTCATTGTTTATGCTGTATAACACAAAGGGGTAATTTCGTGTTGGATAAAAGTGGTATACTGTTATTCAGTAAAATATAATGTAATAATAATTGCCATTTACTGTATTGTATTTTTAATCAATGTTTGAATAAATTCTTTGAAATGATTCACGGAAGTGGAATAAAGAGCTTGACTTAAAAAAATAAACACAAAATATATAAATTAATAAAATACACTCAGCCTCGTATATTTTACCCTTGAAATAAAAATCATGGAAGTATTAAATATTCAGGTAATATCACACGAGTTCAACCTGACTTAACCTCTGAGCAGCACACAACACCGAGGCGACAAAGGTCTTGGTGTTGATATTGTCGGGAAGTTGGTGGTGTTTTACGCCCTGGCCAGAACCTCTCAAGTGAGAGCTAATCCCGACCGTCTGAGAATCTCCAACACGATTTCTCAGATATTTACAATTTAAATCATTCACCTAATTGGAGTTTACGAGAAAGTATCTAATTACGGTTTTAGGCTAATTACATCAGCATAATTCCCGTTGACAGTATTCTAACACACCTCATTCAATTAGACGGAATACCAGTTAAGGTATAAAAATCCCTTTACGTTTTAAGAGTCTCCACCCAGAGTATACAAGCGAGTGTTTATTCCGTCGTTCATAACAGTGATAAGATTTATTATAAAATGTGATAAAGAGAAGAGAGAAGCAAAGTGATGTCAGGTGGGGGAGAAAGTTTAATGGAAGCTTTTACTCTCTGTAAATACTAAATAAAAGTTAGGGTGGTGGAGCATAATGTATACCAACAGCCTTTATGATGTGTGGGAATGGTGTGCGGGGTGTGGTGGTATGTGGGTGGTGTAGGGGTGGTGTAGGGGTGGTGGTGTGTGGAGGTGGATGAAGGGGTAGTGGTGTGGGGGTGGTGGTTTGGGTGGGTACTGCGTGAGTGATGTGGATGTGGTAATTTAAGGGATGCAGTGGCTGAGTCGAGATTGTAATGGTGATAGTGTTGTGATGGTGATAGTGTGGTGGTAGTAGGGAAGGGGAACTAACATTCGCCTATCCTTACAATCCTTCTCACCATTACCACGACCACCACCACCTCAACCATCATCACCATCACCATTACCATCACCATCATCCCTTATGCTTTTAATTCCCTATTTACATATTACATGAATCTGGTGATTATACGACGTATCGTATATAAATAGTAATTAGTTTTAGAGTTTTCATCACACATTCACTGAGCTGTGTGTATGTGGCATTAGTACCAACGAATAACTTTGATGTAAAACTCTTAATATCGATGATTGACAAATAGTTCACAGAGACATGAAATTGTTCACTTAATGGCTTCTCTCTCTCTCTCTGCTGTTATTGTGTTACGCTTTTAAGAGATAGAAAAAGCAAAGATTGAAAGAGACAGTGTGTGAGAGAGAAAGATAAAAAGAGTGGAAGGGATTCGAGGGAGAGAGAGAGAGAAGGGTGAAAAAGATAGACATATAGAAAGAGGGGAAAGGAATCGAGAGAGATAGAACAAAATCTCCTTTAATATTCCAATTACTTTATCATATTTTATCAAGAGAGAGAGAGAGAGAGAGAGAGAGAGAGAGAGAGAGAGAGAGAGAGAGAGAGAGAGAGAAGAGTGAGAGTTGGAGATGGCGAGACAGAATCGAGAGAGAGAAAATTTTAGAGAAAGAGAGACGATATTTAACATACAGATAAAGATAAGAATTATGCCAGTGTGTATTAGTGTGTGTTAGTATGAGGTACGTACCATGATGTAGTATGAGGCAGTGTGAGGTAACATGATATAGTATGAGGCAGTATAAGGCAGTGTCCTCGGTCCATAGCTGATAGTCAGGTGAGACAACAGTGCCGCAGTCATCTTGATCAACATAACCTCCTGCAGGCGCCCCCGTGGTCTGGTTTAAGGTGGTGTCGACAAGTTGCCTCGTAAACCCAGAGATATAAAACCGATATATCCTAAATATAAAACCATAAAAATTGAGGTCTTCGGGTCGTAAATGCAAAATTTATGGGTATTGTTAGGAGGGTAGAGTTAAAATGCTGTGATGCCGAAGCGACTTTTAACTTGCCAGGGCCAACACTGGATTATCTCACAGCTATGAAATTGGAATTTTATGCGGACGTAAAATTTTGAGAGAAAAACAAAAGCCCGGGGACCTGAACGTCGAAATATTGAAAAAATATTCAGTGGGATACGGAACCAAAGATCTCACGCACTTGAATTAAACTTTTAAAGATATTCAGTTGTACCTAGACTCAAAATATGTAACTAAAACTCAGTAAAATTATTCAATAGAACCCAGAGCCAAATAGAACCATAATAAAGACATTTGTATAATTTCAATAGAACCCCGAACCACAATAAAAAACAACACTACGAAAAATTAATCAAGCGGACAGAAAACGTTTCACTTTAACCTGAAACCAAAACTTAGAACCAAACGAAACGAAAATCTAAACCAAAATGAAAAATTAAAAAAAAAAAACAGCTGTGGAAATAAAAAATCACACCCACCCAGCCCCCCGTACTCCCAACCAAAAAATAATTCATAACAAAGATAGGAATGAAAGATGGACTCTATGTACACACAGTGAACAATAAATCATTGGACTCCCCACAGCATAAAATGAATCGTGTGTCAGGTGAAGCCGAAAGCACCGTCGGGGTTGAGAGAACTTTTCTAATATATAATGTTTGTCAGGTAAACTTTAGAGCTCTGAGTCGCCACTTACAAGAAGATTCTCTACCATAAATTCTGTCCTCTAAATAATGTAGAGAGAGAGAGAGAGAGTTATATCCGTTTGAGGTAGAGTCTTATTGTAATTTTGACGCCATTTTGAATATTTTGTGTCTCCTTTAAGTCAGCCAGTTTTCTGCCATAACTTTTGTCCCTTGGTGAGACAGTCTATTGCTGGAGATAGTCTACTTACCACATGTGTACGGGAATCCCTCTGTGATAAATAAATGGTCTGGCGTTAATCAAATCAAATATTATAAGTGACGTCCCCGCAATGAAGTGGTTGAATGATACTAATAAAATAATACCTAATGAAAGTAGAGTCTCAGCGTGATTTTGATACCATTCTTAACTGTGTTTTCATTCGTGAGTTAAATTTTGTCGCCTAGATGGTGTTGACAAAATTAATATCTGGCCAAGGACAAGAAGATGTCTCGGTGCAATTTTAGCGGCATTTTGCACACTGTGTGGTTTAATAAATCAGTCAGATAAATCGTCCCCTATATTACATCTTACTAACCTTTGAGAATCCTGGCGGTGGTGGTGAGCGAGTGAGTTACTTAAGTTTAACCAGGTGAAAATATTAGACGGGAGAAGAGGAGAAAATCTTAGTAAAAAATGCACTTTTTTTTTTCTTCTTCTTCTAGAACATCAGCAAAAAAACATGAAAACAAGGACAAAAAATGTGTCCAAAAAGGAAAACAATGAACAATTATGAAATACAAATTAAACATTAATGAGTCTCAATGAATGACTGTAAACAACCAGGGAAAGTAAAAAGAAAACAAAAAACCTCCAAGAGTAACTACAAACAATATAAACATATAGGAAACACAAACTAAACATTACTATGCTTCTCAGATGGGTTACAAGGCTCCTGTGTTAGTAGGGAAGGGAGAGGGGATATGTTGGTGTGACTTATGGTGATGAGAGGAGCGTGAGGCTACTATACACACACACACACACACACACACACACACACACACACACACACACACACACACACACACACACACACACACACACACACACACACACACACACACACACACACACACACACACACACACACACACACACACACTTCCCTGTAATCCTGTAGGGTTCGCTGGGGAGTGAGTCACGAGTGGTCAGCTTTAGGTACAGAAAGTGCCCCCGAGGCTTTGAAAACGGGATGAAGCTTTTCCCTATTGTTCAAAAAGCATTTTACACGTTTGCTTTCACAGCCCACCTCCGCCATCATGCAGGAGCGTAACGGTGTGGCTAGCTGGAGCGAGTTTCACCAGGGATGTGTGTTTGTACCGTACAGTTGAATGATCTCCCACACCAACTATCCCGTGTAAGAATAACATGATGGTAAAAACTTTTATATAGGTATTTTCAATGTTATTTTCACTGTCCACATACTGCACGCCATCAAGTCAGGAACTGTGTGTGTGTGTGTCAAGGTCCAGAGGCGAGGTTAAACAAATATGTGTGTGTGTGTTTATCTTGTCCAGCAGAATGATCCCCGAAGGACACCGTTTATATGCTAGAGTCGTGTCTGTCTAGCGAATTAAGTCACAGCGTGTGTCTCTCTCCCGGAGTGAGTTTCAACATATCGTTTGTTTGTTCTGACCAGCTGGCGTGAGCCCCAAGACAAGTCGTTCATGTGGGAGGGAGGTTCTGTCATGTCTCAAGTTTTACCCAGAGAATACCGTCAACTCTGTCACTGGAAACATAACTGTGGGTCCTAGTGGCTTGACGACATACACCAGAATATGTATGATTTTATTTCCAACAAATCTGATTCTTTATATAACGAGTAAATTTAGGAGTTAAAAATCATATCTGAAATTATATATAGATTCTTTATGTCTTTTATTTTTCTCATTTCAAACTAACTCATAACATCTAAAGCATCATTACTCTCAAATCCCTCGTTGCTAGTTACTCCAAAATTACCCACCTCTTTGACATAGCTAAATCATTCACTAATTAATCCCTGCACTTGGAATCTAACGTCACATCTGAAGTCTCACCAAGCGACTTACCTTCACTGTGTGTGTGTGTGTGTTAAGCTTGAGTGAACTGCAGGAAAATCTCAGGTTTGTCCTTTCTGACTAATTGAATCTCCAGAGCGACCCATTCACCTTTATGTCAAGCTGGGTGTCGTGTGTACTGCCTCAGCTCCCAGCACTACAGTTGAGTGGATGAAGGTGACTTGCAGAACGCGATAATTACCCAAAATGACGGCCATTCAACGCTTGCTCATTCATTCTCCCTTTATTGATAGACATTCACTGTGAGGTATATTAATCATGAAGATAAGTTATATATCTCTCTGTGTTATTCAGTATAGTTGTGGCGCATGTATAACAGCCACTGTATGTTGTTATTCATTCTCTACTACCAATCTACCACCTATTGGTATAATTATGTATATCTGACATTTATTCGCTCCACTCCTTGCCTGCCACCTATTACTATTTTTGGTACTATTTAATTATAGATGTGAAAAAATACATTTACACTTTATATATATATTTTTACATGTAGTGGCCGACAAAATCATCTTTCCCAGTTTTGTTTGGTGATTTTTTTAAAGATGGCGAAACGTAATCAACAATTTACCTCCACTACATATGAACAGTTGGTAAACCTGACGGGTAACATTATTCATCAGAGACAAGAAGCCCCGAGTCTCTATACGGAACATGAAACATATCTTGGTTCGAAACATCACAAAATGTCATGGTTCGAAACATCCCAAAGTATCTTGGTTCGAAACATCACAAAATGTCATGGTTCGAAACATCCCAAAGTATCTTGTTTCGAAACATTCTAAAATGTCATGGTTCGAAACATCCCAAAGTATCTTGGTTCGAAACATCCCAAAATGTCATGATTCGAAACATCCTAAAATGTCATGGTTCGAAACATCCCAAAGTATCTTGGTTCGAAACATCCTAAAGTGGTTAATATGGTAAAATATATATTTCACAGTAGATTACAACATTTCTCAGTGTAATTAAATCATGCATCTGGAACCTCAGGATCAGTCATCTCCAGACCTGCCAACTGTTCAAAAGCTTCCCCAAAGAGCGTGTTGGGTGGCTTGACTATACCGGGATACATTCATCCAAACCAGGGAATATAGTACACCAGTCAGTACCTATTTCCTTCCACTAACCTATATCTCTGTCTCTTATCTGTTAGTACATTTGTGTATATTACAGTATAGGCTGGTGTATATATTACCCCAATAGTGCAATTTATTCACGAGTATTACTATCACCCGCCTGCTTGTATTTCCACGTGTCTCAGTATACATCAGAGTGTGTATTTCAACCAGTAGTAAATATTATTGTTCCTGTTATCTCTGTCTGTATTGCTATGTATATTACGCCTACTGCACTGTAGTATACCGTGTGTCTAACTAATATTTACGGCTATTACTCTCTCTCTCTCTCTCTCTCTCTCTCTCTCTCTCTCTCTCTTCCTCATTTATCAACATCATCCCCGTCGCCCCTGTGTATATCAACCATTGCTTACTACCAATCACTCGTATTTATATCCGTGCCTCACCTGTGTCGCTGGCCAGATTAATAACCCTCCCACCTGTCTGTGAGTGACTGCAGGTCGTTCCTGACATATCTAACATTCCCAAGCGTCCTGGTAACTGCATTGAATGTCGGGGTCTCGTTAGAGCGACGCACGAGGTTGGAAAATAATTTAGAGTCAGGGGGTTGAGAGACAAGTTAAGTCAGTTATGTCTCCAGTGAGGGTGAGATGGAGACAATGGAAGGAAGGTGGAGGAGGTGGAGTGTTAGATGGAGGTGGTGGAGGTGGAGGAGGTGGAGTGTTAGATGGAGGTGGTGGAGGTGGAGGAGGTGGAGTGTTAGATGGAGGTGGTGGAGGTGGAGGAGGTGGAGTTAGATGGAGGTGGTGGAGGTGGAGGAGGTGGAGTGTTAGATGGAGGTGGTGGAGGTGGAGGAGGTGGAGTGTTAGATGGAGGTGGTGGAGGTGGAGGAGGTGGAGTGTTAGATGGAGGTGGTGGAGGTGGAGGAATAGATAGATGATGAAGATAAAGGAGTATAAGGAAGGAAGGGGAGAACGAAATGAAGTTGAAGTTAAATAATGAGTAGAAGGAAGAGAAAAAGGAGGGGGGAGGAAGTTGGATTGCAACAGACCTAAAGAAAGAAAGAATAATATGTATCTAAAAGAGGAAGAATCCATAAATTAAGAAGAAAAAAAACAGAGAAAGAAATAAGGAGAATTAATAAACACGAACGGGGAAGCAAGATAGAGAGAGATAGGAACAAATAAGAAGGAAAATCGTAAGAGGAATATAAAGCAGAAATGGTTGAGAAAGTGGAACAGCTGCAGGAAGAAGGAAGGGAGGAGAGAGAGAGAGAGAGAATGAAAATAGAAATGGAAGACGGTAGGATACAGACGAAGGGGAGAGATATTTGGAGAATAGTAGAGAGAAAGAGTAAATGGAAGAGAATAATAAAGAAAGAAGAAAAGAGACATATTGTAGGAAATACCTAACAAAAACAATAGCCGCGGTAGAGAGATAATAAAAATAATATTAATAATAACATCTCCAAACAGCACCATTCATAACAGCAAAAATCAACATAAAAAAAACAAAACATCAACGTTAAGATCAAAACAACGGCAAAGTCAACAGTGTCAATCGGAGCAACAGAATCAACATCAACGGGAATAACAAACAACGGAGACTCTTGTAACAGTAATATAAGTGATAGAATGAGATCAATAACAGCAGTATAAATGACAAAATACAAGTCAATAACAACAGAATGATGACACAACAATGACCAATAACAGCACAATAACCACCCAACAAGAACACACATAATAACAACAACAAAAGCAGCCAGTAAGAACAACACACACACACACACACACACACACACACACACACACACACACACGACAGCCAAGAAGCAGTCAGGAGACGTTTAAACACAAGAGGAGAAACAACGATAGCTCCCCGAGTGAGTGTGTGTTTGGCCAGGCAATAACCCCTGGGCGGTACACTACTACTCCTGCTAAGACACGCCACTACAGCGGTCCTCACCCGTTGTAAACATCCATACTTTTCTAACGCGGCTTCCAAACACACCTTCACTGCCGGGTGTTCTTAGGCCATAACACAGAAGATAGTACCAATCAACGCCGCCAGGTTTGTTTACGGTTTAGATACAAACAAAGGCACAGACGGTGAGAGGAGAGAGAGGAGAGGATCTTCTTGTTTGATAGGGGATAGAGGGAGGCTGGGAGGGACGGAGGTCGAGAAGGTTGGAGGCCGAGAAGGAGGGAGGTTGAGAAGGAAGGAAGGAAGGAGGGAGGGATGTCGAGAGGGGGGGAAGAGAAGATAGTCGTATGGTTGAGAGAAAAAGGTAAATGTTATTATTATAGTTTGATGAAAAGAAAATAAAAAGTTTGGGAAGTAGTTTTCTTATAGATGGTGAATTAATAGATTGTATTTGTTCTTCCATGGTTGATTACGTCGACTTTCTAATTGTTTTCATTGGTGTCTTGTTTCCTAATGATATCTTGAGTCTAATGATACATTGTTCCTAATTATAATAACTCTCCGGTGGTCATCATTAAATTTGACGGTGTTATATTTGAGAAGTCATTATAGATCTTCAAACTTAAAAGAATGAAACATCGTGTAATTTTTCCAAGTTGTTTACAAGTTAATGCAAACAAACAAAGTATTAGGTTAGTTAATCTTGAGGTGTCTGATAATTTTACTTTCATAATTCTAGAGAACTTCATACTCTCTCTCTCTCTCTCTCTCTCTCTCTCTCTCGGGCCGGTACGAACGACAACAAACAAACGAGGTATCTGGTAAACCGAGCTGCCTTGTGAAGATCTCATTTGCATGTCAGGTTAAAGGCATCAAAGGAAGCCGGCACACTCACCTGCCCGGCACCGAATTAAGAGAAGTAAAGGTGTGATTACAGCCAAGAGAATTCAAAGGTACAAATTAGATTGAAGAAGTTAATTAATTGAGCTGTGCTTGTGGTATAGATGAGAGTCACGAGATTCTCTGGCGAAACAGTGAGGCATAGCTACAGGTCACGAGACACGAGACTATGGCGATACAGTGAGGCATAGCTATAGGTCACGAGACACGAGACTATGGCGATACAGTGAGGCATAGCTATAGGTCACGAGACACGAGACTATGGCGATACAGTGAGGCATAGCTACAGGTCACGAGACACGAGACTATGGCGATACAGTGAGGCATAGCTATAGGTCACGAGACACGAGACTATGGCGATACAGTGAGGCATAGCTACAGGTCACGAGACACGAGACTATGGCGAAACAGTGAGGCATAGCTACAGGTCACGAGACACGAGACTATGGCGATACAGTGAGGCATAGCTACAGGTCACGAGACACGAGACGATAGCGATACAGTGAGAGAGTTACAGGTCACAAGATACGAGACTATGGCGATATAATGAGACATACAAGTACTTACAGGTCACGAAACATTCTTTAAAGAGATAAATAAGACATAGTTATGAATCACGAGTCTCAATTAAGACATACAAAGACACTAACAATAACCTTAAACAATATAAGATAAAATATTAAAACCCAACCAAAAGAAAGATCATATTTACAGATACTGAAGATTATATAGAGATAAAATACACCTTTAAGAACATAATGACCCTTTAGCAGAGGTCAAAGGGCATCAGCCATTAAATCGGGTCATTAATGGAGGTTATGAGATATTTTAGAGATATATTGAGGCCAGGGTGAAGGTCAGAGGTCAAAGAGACATTCGGACGAGATATTACGAGAGGTCACGACCGGCTCCGCGACGCAGTAAGGTTCTGCCAGGACAATAGAGAGCTACTGTGAAAGATGGTGGTGATTGGCTGTGTGTGTGTGTGTGTGTGTGTGTGTGTGTGTGTGTGTGTGTGTGTGTGTATATATATATGTATGTATGTATGTATGTATGTATGTATGTATGTGTGTGTCTGGGTGTATATATATATGTATGTATGTATGTATGTATGTATGTATGTATGTATGTATGTATGTATGTATGTATGTATGTATGTATGTATGTTATGTATGTATGTATGTATGTATGTATGTATGTATGTATGTATGTATGTATGTATGTATGTATGTATGTATCTATCTATCTATCCATCCCCACCATAAACGCAGATTGAGCCACTTAATAATACACACTAAGTGGTGCCGTACATGGTGCCACTTGGCGTTTATGCAAATGAAGGAGGTGGTTTAGCGTGACCCAACCTTACTCCATGTCATGTTGGGTCAGACCTCGTTAAGATCAATGTCATGCCCAATTAACTCTCTCTCTCTCTCTCTCTCTCTCTCTCTCTCTCTCTCTCTCTCTCTCTCACACCCTTGCGGATTATGATAGAAAAATAATAAAAACGTGGAAGTATGTGAGAGAAAACACGGATTATTTACACGTAGTTGTCTCTACACACACACACACATCCTTGACCACCGAAGGGTCAAGACGTACCTGGCGCTCCTCTCGGAGCAGCCAGGTCAACTGTTAAGTTGGCCCATACCAACTCCCTCCCCTGAACCCTCCTCCCCACCGGAATATCAACAAGTTCTCGCCAGAAGTTACAATTTCATTTAGGAAAGGAATGGAACCAGTGTTAAACAGAGGTGAACAGTGGTGAACAGTGCTTAAGTCAGTGAGAACAACTCAACAGTAACAGTCGTACCCAAGTTAACCTTCACACAGTGAGGTCCCAGGTACCCAGTGATAACGGCCCGTGAGACTCAACAACAACAACCAGCGATGTAAGTTATCCGTCTACGATAGGAAGGCCTGGGACCACACCTCCTCACTCATATATAACACCATCTGTGAGGAATTACTACATCACGTCAGGTCCCTCATAACACCATCTGTGAGGGAGTTACTACACCACGTGAGGCCCCCATAACACCATCTGAGGGAATTACTTACACCACGTGAGGCCCCTATAACACCATCTGTGAGGGAATTACTACACCACGTGGTCCCTCATAACACCATCTGTGAGGGAATTACTACATTCACGAGGCCCCCATAACACCATCTGTGAGGGAATTACTACACCACGTGGTCCCTCATAACACCATCTGTGAGGGAATTACTACACTACGTGTTTGCTGTTCAACACCTCAGCGCACAAGATCTACGTGACCTCCACCGTAAACATTAATCTGTATGTTCACTGTGTGTTCCTTCACCTTTCTCTAAAGAAGGCTTTTGTTAAACCACCAATGTATGTAATAAGTCATTTATGTCCAATGTATATTTTCAGCCTTCGGGCTGCAGAACTTTTTTCAATAAACCGTCAATTATTATTATTATTATTATTATTATTATTATTATTATTACACACAGACACACATAAATTCAGGTAAATACACTGATATACAAACTCACTATATCAGACACACACACACACACACACACACACACACACACACACACACCATTGATCTGCTCAGTGGACAACGGATATATATGGAACCAATCTTTGTTTGTTGATACACATAATTTGTATCATAAAGACTATAGCATATGCGTGCTTATTTCACCTGAAGATTAACCAATCCTAGCGCTATTGGGGGGGTGATAGAGCGACAGGTTAGTTAGGTTAAGGGATTCTTTATATACGTTTTATTTACGAGACAAAGGTCGTAGTATATAGCTTCTCTCTCTCTCTCTCGACCACCTTAAGCATGGCCCTTCTCCTCTCACATTTCCGTCCCACACAACACAAATATTTATCATCACCACAATTACCTCAGTCAATCTGCCTACCACACCACTCACCCATCCATACCTCCACCACCCACTTCCAGAGGGCAGACAGGTAATGTGGCTTTCCAAACTTGATCGACATTATTTTTTGTATTTCAGGATTTATTGGATCAAGTAATATTAAGGCCTGTGTGTGTGTGTGTGTGTGTGTGTGTGTGTGTGTGTGTGTGTGTGTGTGTGTGTGTGTGTGTGTGTGTGTGTGTGTGTGTGTGTGTGTGTGTGTGTGTGTGTGTGTGTATATGTGTATTGTGTGTTTTTTGTTTTGAGAGTATTTGAGGCGGTTGTTATTATTGTGTATGTATGTGTGTATGTATAAATGTTTGTATGTATGTATGTATGTATGTATGATTCTATGTATGCAAAATTATCAGAATGTTATTTTCATGTGAATTACTGGACCAACTGTGTAATCAATATGGCCAAAATGTGTGCGTGATATAAATGTTTACTAATGTTATTTTAATATTTATTTAGAGGAACAAAAATGGCTATATAATGGATTAATGGAGACTTGTGGTTACCTAAGGGATATTAATGTTTATGTGAGCGATTAACTCATTAACTGCGGGGTATTTAATAGACACGTGATTATATCTACATCATTTAAAAGGGATTTAATGCTTATGTACGGGATTTAATAATGAGTTATATAATCTTGATATATTTCATTATTTACTCCTATCACAGCCAGGTATAATATACAACCTGTTTCCTATAATCACCCTTAGCTATATGTGGTATAATTTATAACTACGCGTGTGGGTTAAAAGGATAGACCTCCCCCTCTATAACTAATATAACTACCTGGTATAGCGCCTAGTATCATCATATAATATAACTACCTGGTATAGCGCCTCGTATCATCATATAATATAACTACCTGGTATAGCGCCTAGTATCATCATATAATATAACTACCTGGTATAGCGCCTAGTATCATCATATAACTACCTGGTATAGCGCCTAAAGTTCATCATACTCTTTAATATTTATTTTTCATCGCATTATAGAACTAGAATTTCATTTCCCCTATTGTAATTTTTAGGCACCAGTTTAATAGCAACGTTTACTAGCACAAGGTAACTAGTTATGGCATGAGTATATGTATTTCAGCCATCTTGTAACATATTATTTATCCAGTGTAATAAATAATTTCTTCCAAACACATTATTTTCCCTCGTTGTCATGTTTTTACTGGGTCTTAGTTAGCTTAAGAAGGGCGTAGTTCATTCGATAAATTCCAGCTCCCGGTATCACGTAAAGCTCCGTTTGTTTGGTGTGTGTGTGTGTGTGTGTGTGTGTGTGTGGGTGTGTGTGTGTGTGTGTTACAGGTCTAGGTTGGATTCTTGTTCACTTTTAGAGTTATGTTAGAGTTAGGTTAGGTTAGGTTAGGTTAGGTTATATTGGTAAGCTTAGTTTTCATTAGATTGGGTTAAATTTCACCTTTATCCTACACCAATACTTGTGGCTTCTAAAATCAAACTAACTTAACCACATTTCCATGACTAAGGACCCAGCGACAGCCTGAAGAAATATTATTAGTCAGATTGAGATTAATGGTGACAAGTTTGTGGTGCTGTGTTTTTATGGTTATTAGTGGCGCTTCATCAGTAATGGCGTGACTCAGACCGGTCCTTTAACATATGTGTCTTGTCTTGTTGGTGATTAATGTTGTGGCGTTGTAGTGTTTGTAGCATGTGTGGCGTTGTGGTGTTTGTTATATGCGAAGCGAAGAGCTGTAGAACGGGCAACAAAAAAGAGTAAGAGAAGGAAAAAGAGTGAGAAAAAGGCAAAAAAGAAAATTAAGAAAGAGATAGAGAGAGAGCTAACGAGAAAGGTAAAGAGAAAGAAAGTGAGAGAAATTTGACAGAAAGCAAAAGAGAGAAAGAAAAATGAGAAATAGTAAGCAACAGAGACAAAGAGAAATGGAGAGAGTTAAAGAGAAACCCAAAGAAAAAAAGAGCCAGAGAGAGAGAGAAACAAGAAAAATACCCCAGTCCCTAGTTTCATTCTGTCGCCCGATAATGTCATCAATAAATCAACTGGGGACATAATTACAGTGACCCACCTACCCACCCACCCACCTACCCACTCACCCGCCCACTGACCCACCCACCCACTCACCTTCACACAATGATTAAGTGTCACAACATCCATCAGTTTACAAATTGTTCGTTATCATCCCAAAATCACAAGGGACGGAGAGAGATGTTCAGCAATACCCTGGATATTCTTACTGCAAAATGGATTAACATATTGAAGGATTAAGTTAACACGAGTTGGGTAAAGTAATAATGAGGAGGGTGTTTCGAAGTGAATTTATAAGTGAAAGATAATTTTGTATTAGTAATTATTGTATTATGTTGTTTAGTCTCAAGGAGGTGTGGCTTCTTGTGGTGTATGTCTCGTGAGGTGTGGCTTCTTGTGTATGTCTCGTGAGGTGTTTCATGTAATTGTCTGTCTCGTGGTGTAGCTTCTTGTGGTGTATGTCTCGTGAGTGTGGCTTGTGTGTCTGTCTCGTGAGTGGCTTCTGTGGTGTATGTCTCGTGAGGTGTGGCTTCTTGTGGTGTCTGTCTGTGATTGTGGTGTATGTCTCGTGAGTGTATGTCTCTTCTTGTGGTGTATGTCTCGTGAGGTGTCTTGTGGTGTATGTCTCGTGAGGTGGCTTCTTGTGGTGTATGTCTCGTGAGGTGTGGCTTCTTGTGGTGTATGTCTCGTGAGGTGTGGCTTCTCTCGTGAGGTGTGGCTTCTTGTGGTGTATGTCTCGTGAGGTGTGGCTTCTTGTGGTGTATGTCTCGTGAGGTGTGGCTTCTTGTGGTGTATGTCTCGTGAGGTGTGGCTTCTTGTGGTGTATGTCTCGTGAGGTGTGGCGTCTTGTGGTGTCTGTCTCTGTCTTCTAGTGTCTGTCTCGTGAGGTGTGGCTTCTTGTAGTGTATGTCTCGTGAGGTGTGGCTTCTGTGGTGTCTGTCTCGTGAGTGTGTGGCTTCTTGTCTCTGTGTGGTTGTCTCGTGAGGTGTGGCTTCTTGTGGTGTCTGTCTCAGTGTCCTGTCTCGTGAGTGTGGCTTCTTGTGGTGTCTGTCTCGTGAGGTGTGGCTTCTTGTGGTGTCTGTCTCGTGAGGTGTAGTGAGGTGTCTTGTGGTGTCTGGTGTGGTGTAGTCTCTGTGAGGTGTGGTGTCTTTGTGGTGTTCTGAGGTGTGGTGGTGTCATTGTGGCTTCTTGTAGTGTCTGTCTCGTGAGTGTGGCTTCTCTCGTGCTTGTGTCTGTCTCGTGAGTGTGGTGTTTGTCTCATATGGTGAACGTTTGTTTTGTTTTGGTTTGTTAGTCTTCTGGTAAACTTTACTTTTTTATTCTCCTTTTCATTCTCTCTCCCTCTTCTTCTTTTTTATTTTATTTTCTTCCTATCTTATACTTTTCTCCAAAAGAACTTTGATGTGTGCTTCTCTTACCACAAAGAACAATAGCGTGTGTGTGTGTGTATGTTGTAAGACATACTTCATTCAGAATTGATTATATATTAACAAAAAATTGAAATCCTAAAAGCAACTTGCATCACCGTACAAGAGTGACTGTCACAGGTGTCTGAGTATCAAGTGTTGTGGTCAAATAATCATTGAGTTCCACATTACATAACTCCCACAGAGAATAGCAACCCAAGCAGTCTCTGTATATTACAAAATTCTGATACTCTTTTTGCCCAATAGAGATTCTTCATCTTTTAAGGAACAACAATTCACAGCGATATGGCGTGACAAATTTATCCCTCAGACAGACATCAACACTACCACCACGTCCCCCCAAGCCGAGGTTGAGTAATTGAATGTCTTCTATGGAGCATAACACAGGTGGCGTGTTGATGGATAACCTTGTTTCCCTCACCCCCTGGCCACAGATGTTCCTGCTCCTCTTAACTCCTCCTTCAGACTTCTCACATACGTTGGGGATGGCCCTGAAGGGTTTTGGTAAGGAGGAGCGCGAGAAGCTGGCTGGCGAGGTTTCAGTGGGAGGCTGGAGGGGCGTTGTTATGAGAGGGTGAGAAGAGGAGGAGGTCAAGTGGACAAGGGGCATCTCTTTTGGCTAGTGGGTGCTGTTGCTCACTCAGGATCACCGCGTGTGTGTATGTGTGTGTGTGTGTGTGTGCGTTGTTCAGTGTGTAGGAGGGAAGGAGTTAGAGTATAGTACGAACCTTCAACCCACTGCTGCTGGTCACGGTAGCCTACAGGACACCAACTTGTCACTCTCACGCCACCACCACCACTACCACTACCGTACAACGACACTACCACCACAGCACACCACGCCACTACCATCACACCACCATTACAACACCACCATCATCACCACCACCACTACATCACTAATTACCATATCATAGTTAACAGTTTACACGATACTCTGCCAGACATAAAACAGAAAATACTCAAACACAATTTAGGGTCATCTCATTCGTGTAGTAGGTTCGTGATGACCACAATCAACACCCAGCCTAAATAAACACACACTAGGCATGGTAGTATCTCTTGGTAAGTTTTAAGAGAGAGACAGAGAGGAGGAGAGAGAAGTAGAGAAAGAAAGCGATGGGGAGAGAGAGAGAGAGAGAGAGAGAGCAAAAACGAAAGAGAAAAAGGAAGAGAGAAAGCAAGGGCGAGAGAAAGAGAACCCACAAAAGAGAGAATGGGTCAGACACTCCTGGTCAAAACTATGAATTAAATGAAGGACAAACAAAAACATAACTTTTATATCACAATTAATGATTCATAAATACAAATAACATGAAATATCTCACAATGATAATTAATATAAACAAAATCTACAATGAATAGAAATTTGCCATGGTATTTAAAGCTCCTGGTATTAAATTAGAATATATTAAGTATGAATATATAAATACACAATTATACTTACAGATATGGAATTTGTAATGAATAGAAATTGGAATTAGATAAATTATTTAATGTTTAATGAATTTTAGGCATTATTTCCGGTTCAATCTTTCAAGAGTTATGTTTTCATTATGTAAAATATTACCTCCATTTCATTTATACAATGTTGAGTGAAAATAATTCGCTCTACCTCAACAATATGTAAAAATCTACACCACTATCATCACCACCACCACCACCAATACCATCACCACCACCTTCATCATCATCACCACCACCACCACCACCAATACCATCACCACCACCTTCATCACCACCACCACCAATACCATCACCACCACCTTCATCACCACCACCACCACCATTACCATCACCACCACCATTAACATCACCACCACCAACACCACCACCACCACTCCTAAAACTCTTACTCAGGAGAAAACACAGTCAAAGAAGCATTTATTATACAGGATAGTGAATAATACACGAATGTATACTCTGCTATACACCTCATACAACTCTTCAGGGGAATACATCTAAAGTAGAGGTGAGAGAAAAGTAAGGGGAATACATCTAAAGTAGAGATGGTAGGGTAGAAGACCATCTGGGTCCACAATAGCTTAACTTCGTCATTGTTTTGGTCTGTGAAATACCCAACGCAGGGAGTCATGGAACCAACAACAGTGTTAGGTCAGTGTAATGCGTTTTAGCTTCTCATATTGTCACATTATCCTAAATCAACAAACGTCAATCCTCCTTCCTTCCTTCCTTCCTTCCTTCCTTCCTTCTTTCCTTCCTTCCTATTTCATGTTATTCCTCCTCTGTTTTCCATCCCTCATTACCCCATCAACCCTCCTCCTTCCTCCCCTTTATTCCCTCTCATTTTACCACCCTGCCCTTCTCTCTCCCTCTCACTTGACCACATTGCCCTCCATCAATATCCCTCCCTCTCCTTCTTCTTTTTCCTCCTCTCATTCCCTCTCACATCAATTCTAATCAATCCTCCTCACCTCCCCTCCTCTCTCACGTCACCAAGCCAACATGACCTCACCTCACGTCACAACACCACAGTGCCTTCAATATACTATTACTTCCTCCAAGCTCCTCACAGTCAAAACACCTCCACAGCACGACACCTCCTAGCTCCTCACAGCCATCACCTCGACAGCACAAAATCTCCTAGCTCCTCACAGACAACACCCCGACAACACGATACCTCCTAGCTCCTCCTAGCTCCTCACAGTCAAAACACCTCCACAGCATGACACCTCCTAGCTCCTCCTAGCTCCTCACAGCCATCACCTCCACAGCACGACACCTCCTAGCTCCTCACAGCCAACACTGGTCAACACGACACCCTCTGCCATTATACACGCAGACTTCACAACTCTGATTCGTGTTCAGTAAACATTAGAGATTTGTGTAGCGTGAAGTTCCTTGCTTGTGTGTATGTGTGTGTGTGTGTGTGTGTGTGTGTGTGTGTGTGTGTGTGTGTGTGTGTGTGTGTGTGTTTCTATCCATGAGCTCGTGTAGGAAACATTACATGCTTGTGTGTGGCAAAAGTGTGTCTGGAGTGTGTGTGTGAAGTTGCTCGCGCTTTCACAGCTGTGTGCGTGGGCCTGTGTATAAGCTTAAATGCACGTTTTGCATGTATCTTGGTGTTAGGTTACCTTAAAGCTCATATGTTGCACTGTGTGTGTGTGTGTGTGTGTGTGTGTGTGTGTGTGTGTGTGTGTGTGTGTGTATGTTTTGAAGGGACACTTTGGTTTGCTATATACAGTACCATTGTTGTTGTACACTGTCTATGTCTCTTCTTTCTTTCTTTCTTCTTTCTCTCTCTCTCACTGAAGCTGGTGCGTGTCTGGGGCCTGAGAGGGGGACAGCGACGGAATTTTTTAAGTTAATAAATGATACGCACTCGTGTTCGACCTTAGTGTTCCTCCTGCTGAATCGTGGTAGACTGGCTTAGTGTTTACAGAGAGAGAGGAAAGAGAGAGAGAGAGAGAGAGAGAGAGGAGAGAGAGAGAGAGAGAGAGAGAGAGAGAGAGAGAGAGAGAGAGAGAGAGAGAGAGAGAGAGAGAGAGAGAGAGAGTTTGTGGTATTGGATGAAAAGTTACACCAGTGGTCTGAGTGTTTACCGTATGTGTGTGAAGAAGGTCTCGGTCTGGAGCTGATGTGATCTGGGATATATTTAGCCTCTTGCTTATTGGCCTGCAGGGTTGTGACGTCATGGATGAGATCACTATTATCACCTAACCGCCTTTCCTCATTATTACCATCACCATCATCACTATTCGTCCTCATTGTCATCATCATCATCATCAACACCACCATTACCATCACCACCACCATCATTACCATCATCTTCACTACCATCATCACCAACACCTCAACCATCACTATCATGACCACCACTATCACCATTAACATCATCACCACCAACACCACATCACCACCATAAGCCATAAAACCTCATCAACTACCATGGTAATATCATTTCCATCATCATTTCCCATTAGCAGCAGCTGCAAGAAAGCCATTAACAGCAGTAACAACAGCTTATCATCGTCAGCAGCAACACACACAACAGTAGTGAAGGTATCTGGCAACAGTGAAAGCATAAATAATTGTTTACAGTGAAATCACATACAATAACCACAATAACAGCACCAATAACACAAGTAACAACAACAGAATAACAACAGTAGCGGGGATACGTGAAGGAACAGCAGTAAAGGCGATAGCTGGAATGAAAACAGCTCAACAGCAACAGTGGCAGTAAACGCTGCCATTGGCTCCCGTGAGGTGATCATCAGGAAGCGAGGATTAACAGTGTTGCCAAAACCCAGTGACCTCTATACCACCACCACAGCTGCCCGACAGTCACTATTGATGTGCCTTCGTATTATCTCTCTCTCTCTCTCTCTCTCTCTCTCTCTCTCTCTCTCTCTCTCTCTCTCTCTCTCATAATCTCACACTCCCTCTAGCTCGTCATGTGAGGTAACTTTCAACATGCTTTCATCCAAGTTGTCAAGAAGACACTTTTAAGGCCGTTGCTAATATAAGATTAAGAGGAAAGTGTTAAGACGTGAGTAGACTTAGTCATAAACATAAGGTAATGGCAGCGTGTGTTTTAAGTAGGCAATTTGAGAGAGAGAGAGAGAGAGAGAGAGAGATAGAGAGAGAGAGGATGGAAAGGACAAGAGATAAGGAGGTGAGAGTACACGCACTCTTACTTATACTGACAATGTCTCTCACTCCCACTCTTAAGAGATCAAAGTGCCTTTTCCATTGTTTGAGACCACGAAAAGTCCTCTAGGAGAAAGGGGGAAAGGAACAGGAAGGAGAAGGGTACAGGGAAAGGGGGGAGGAAAGTAGAAGAGAAGGAGAGAGGAATAGAAAGGGGTCATAAAGGAAGGGGAATGGAGAAAGATGATGAAGGAGAAGGGAAAGTGAGGTGGAAAAAAGATGGAAAGGGGAATGAGAAGGAATGGGAAGACAGTGGAGAAAGGAGAGGAGGAATGGGAAAGGGTGGTTATAGGAGAGAGTGAGAGACAGGGAGTAAAATAGAAGACACAAGAAGCCAAGAAGGAATAAACAAGGGAAATAATAGAAAAGGGGACTATGAAGCAGGTGAAAGGGGAGGAAGTTGTGAAGGGGCAAAGAAGAGGAAGTGAAACAGAAGGAGGAGGAGGAGGAGGAGGCGAAGGAGGATGGGGAGAAGGAGGAGGAGGAAGGGGGTAAGGTAGAGTCTCTGTAGCTATTGTTGTTGAAGATTACCCCAGGGTAGACCACGACCCATATTACCTCACGACTATATCCGGCTCTTACGCTATTTTCTTGAACGTCGACCTTGACTGTATTCTCTTGCCCGAGGGGTCATCCTTAGTTGCGTTCCTTCAACAAAAAGGTCGTACTTGAATGTGTTCCTTTATCCTAGATGGTACAGAGACAAATATACTCCCAGAATCCTTTTTTTTTTATCAAATTCGTTTAAATGAATCCAAATTAGTCTTATATTCCCGCCTATGACATTACTTATTAACAAATTATAAAAACAAAAAAGACCGGGACTCAGTAATCGATATATCTAGCCAATATTTGTTTGTTTATTTATCCTCTCATGTTTCCGGGTTAACTTTTTTTATGGGCCAGATCGTACGAGTGAGCGGTTCACTGGTTGTGTTTTGGTTTCACTTCAGCCTCGAGTGTTTGAGTATCGCTTCCTCTCGCTCCTAAAAATTGGGAGTCTAAAAAAAAAAAATATGAATTACAAATAAGCATCGATTTTTATGAATATTTTAACAGCAATTTGTCATTATCAGCTGAAAACGCCTGTTGAAGCTTCACTAAATAACCCCCCGGGAAATAATGAATAAGCAAACATTGACGTCACGAAGATATGAAAATTTTAAAGGATTGTTATTCATCCTGTAAAAAAAATGACGATCACAGAATTCGAGGGAATATTTTCTTTTTTATTCTCGTTTTTTTCGCAAGTTATTTACTCAAAGGGCAATACATGAGTCATACGTCATGAAAGAGAATGGCATTTCATGGAATAATTCATAACCAAATACAGGGCATGTCTGTGTGTTTGTTTTTTGATTACAGGTAGCCAATAAGAGAGAATTTAGCTCAGAATGTAAACACCTCCTGGCTATTACAGAGTGTGGGAATACGTGCAGCGAATGATTATATACAGAGAATGAATCATTGCCACAACAAACGTGAGATTACTAAAGTATAAAGAGAAGAAAGAAGGAGGAGAAAGAGATAAATAAGAAGATGAGGAATATGGAAAAATTAGTTACAGAGGGACACAGAGATTGAGGAGACGCCACAACAAAGAAGAAGAAGAAGAAGAAGAAGAAGTAGAAAGAGAAAGAGACAGATAGAGATAAAAAGAATAAACAGACAGGCTGGAAGAAATAGAGAAGGAAAGAGATGAATAAATTAGGGAAATAAGTGCGAAAGTATAAACGGCAAAACAAAAACTGAAAAGAGACAGTGATGAAGTACTTGGTGAGACGGAGAGGAGAGAGCAGAGAGACAGAGACAGACACGCAGACGGCAAACAGACAGAAGAGAGACAGGCAGGCATGAAAGAGACAGCAAACAGACAAATAGACAGAATGAAAGACAGAAAGGCAAGAAGTCAAACAGACTGAGAGACAGCAAACAGACAGCAGAGAGGCAGACAGACAGAGAGGCTGACAGCACAACAGGAATGAGAGACGTGAATCGATGAGAGAAATCTGATGAAATGTGCTGAGAGAGAGAGAGAGAGAGAGAGAGAGAGAGAGAGACGAACATGTACTGTATATACCTATTAACAATATTCAATGCATAGATGAACATGATAAAGAGAATAGACAGACAGACAGACAGACAGACAGACAGACCTAACAGAGATAACAGACGAACTGGACAGACAGACGAAGAAGAAGAAGAAGAAGAAGAAGAAGAAGAAGAAGAAGAAGAAGGCTGAAGAAGAAGAAGAAGTGAGTAACATAGTGAGGAGAAAATATATTTAGCATCATACGTTGAGATTACACCGGTGATTGAATCTGGAGGAATGAAGGAATCTCGGGGAACGTGCTGAGGCTCTGATTAAAAAGAGAGCAGGAGAGAGAGAGAAAAAATTAATTCAGGTGTGTGTGTGTGTGTGTGTGTGTGTGTGTGTGTGTGTGTGTGTGTGTGTGACGGATTGTGCTGTTGTCAGAGTGGTATCGATGACAGCATCTGAGAAATTGTATAGTAGAGACCAGAGCGCCACCAGACCTGAAGAGGGAGGTGGCTAAGGGTGGAGTCTGGGGTGGGAGGGGGGGGGTCTGGGGGAGGTGCTGGGGTAGGTGTTGGAGGGGGTGAGGGGGTCTGGGGGAGGTGCTGGGGTAGTGATGTATGGCCAGGTTGTTGTATCCTACACACGCTGTATTGAAGGAAGGGTCTATAGGATCCTTTCAGTGATTGATAAGGATCTGAGAAAGCGTGTTTAGGAGGGCGGCGAGTTGTGTGATGTGTGGGAGGGTGTGGGTGGGTGGGTCGGTGGGTCGGTGGGTGGTGGGTGAGTGGGTGTGGGTGTGGTGTGGGTGGGTGGGTGTGGTGTTAAACAGGAGGTAAGGTGTAGTGCATGGTGGGCGGTGTGTGGGTGGTATGGTGAGTAGGTGGGTGATAGTGTGTGAGGGTGGTATAAAAGAGGGGGTGAAGTATAGTGGATGATGGTGTGGGTGGTGTGAAAGTGGCTGTGAGGTGTGATGGATGAGGGGTGTGGATGAGTATGGAAAGAGGATATGGTGGAGCAATATATTTCAAGCTGGAGTGAGGAGTAGTGGTATGGAGCGAAAGACAGACTGTTGTGAAATACTGTAAAACGTGAAGGAGCAGAAAGGGAAAGTAGAGAAGGAAATGGAGGAGGGGGAATAAGAGGAGGAAGAGGAGGAGGAGGAATAAAGGGAGAAGAGGGAGAAGGGTGTCAACTCCACACCATTGATTTCGTAAACAAAGAGCTCAGGATACAAGGAACAATATGCAAGGCTTATAATTGTTGTATCCAGGTAGCTCACAATAGTACCTCCTTAAGTGGGGTCAACAAGAGTCAGTGACCCCGAGAAGAGAGAGAGAGAGAGAAGTAGAGGGAGATAAAATGAGAGAAAAACTGGTGAGAAACAGGAAAAAAGTGATGGTAACTTGAAGAGAGATGAAAAAATAGGCAGATAAAGTGAGACACACATACACACACACACACACACACACACACACACACACACACACACACACACACACACACACACGCACACACACACACACGCACACACACACACACACACACACACACTCCCAGCCAATCTTACCTTTTTGCACTGTCACTGTGTTGAAATGCTCTGTAGTATAACCTTCTCATCCCACCTACTGTAATTATTTTATATAATATTTGTATCACTACTGTTACTTGTATAGCATTTGTCAAACAAGTGACCCATTCCTCAATTATTTAAATGTATATTTTCAGTATTCCGACAGCCTTGCTCTTTCAGTAAACCGTCATTATTTTTATTATGATCATTATTATTATTATTATTATTATTATTATTATTATTATTATTATTATTATTATTATTATTATTATTACACACACACACAACTACCGGTTACACATTACATTTCATTAATCTCTCAGTAATACATACCAGGTATATATTTACACCAACTACACATGAAACTCACATTATTGTCAATAGCATCACGAGCCAACGAGAATTGACGTGATTTTGTTAAATAATAATACAAGATACATATACCATCTACACGTTAGTCTCACACATTTATAATTCGCACAATAGAATCAAATTATACCAGTTTCTCAATAATACGAAAATACTGTGTATAATTAGCAGCTTCTGTGATAATACGTACCACATATGCCTTCTACACATTAGTCTTCCACATCTATAATTAACCCGATTGAGTCAAAATTATACCAGTTTCTTGAAAATAAGAAAATTCTTTCTAAAATTGCCTCGAGTGATGGCCGCGCTTATCGTCCAGAAACGTTTCCCCACAAAACAGAAAACGAGACACAAGCTTTCATTCGTCCTCTCTCTCTCTCTCCCAACATGCAATACGTTGATTTTTACTTCGATATTCCAAACTTTTATACTTTCCTCTCATAGTTTTATATTTTTAAAACTTATATGGATACAGTTTTATGGTGTTTATAGTCTCTTATTTTCATACTTTTATATTGCCATTCTTTAAAAAAATCACGAATGTTATTTTTAACTTGTTATTGTAAACTTTTATACTTTTGTCTTATAGTTTCCTCCTTAACAAAAAATTATGAATAGTTTCTACATAATAATACTTTCTTCTCTGAATAACAGAAATTTCGTTCCAAAAGTTAACTTATTTTTCTCTTTATACTGAACTTTATTCACATATCTTATACCTTCATCTTTTGTAAAATATCTAAGTTTTGTTTTGATTCGCGATTATAAAGAATAGAAAGATGCCGAGTTCCATATTTTTCCTCCCATAATAAAGGAATTACACAATCAGTAAGTTAACTCTTCTTTAAATTAATGTTATTATTTTCACATTTTACCGCTAATGTAACGGATGGGGTGAATGTGTTTTTTGATGTGGAAAGTGAACGTGAATCTCATAGTCTGTGCGGATATAGTACACTGGTGAGTATACTTTAGTACGCAGGGAGACACTGTGGTCGACACTACACTCAGCCACCTTTGCCAGTAACATTCTTCAGGTGGGTCGACTAGGGGTGCCTCACTTAGTAGCCGGTAGTAGAACTAGTACCGGCGATAGCTTGGTCAGTACACTGAAAAAATACCTTAACTTCATACTGTACATATATTCACTCAGGAGACAACATTTATGAACAAAATGTATTGGAAAAAAATATGTTTGCTGATTTCGTCTCCCAGCTTGGGTTAAGTTAGTCTATGTAGTTTAGGTAAAGTCTAAGTGTAATTTTGATGTTGAATATTGGACACTAGTTGGTTTTTGTTTTTTGCTGAAGATGAACAGTCAGGTACGTTCTTAGATCTTCAGATACCAGGAATCGCCATCACAGGAACCTTTCATAATAAGGACACAATTCGGTGAATTTTGCCTCTGCAATCAGCAACTTCGATCAACTTCTTTCTTTCGTGGTCACTCATTTTTTTTTTAGGATGACGTAACAATACAGTGACTGCCATGAAGGCGACTCGGGGAGTTTAACTTTTGTGATAGAATTTTTATACAAAATATTTCTATTCATATTCATTCATTCTTATTCATAGCTTCATTCAGACATGTCAGTCATCACAGGTACAGGGATCCCTAGGAGTTATCACCTTCAGACTATGGCCCAGCTTCCTGTGGTCTGGCTGAGTCCTTACATTTACTCAGATAAAATAAACACAAAAGGTTTAATGCAATAATAGAGTGATGCCATATTTCGTCATGACAACATTTTAGTAAATCTTTCTCAAATCAACACAATGACCTAAAATTGGTGGTCGTTGGCTGCATTAAGTCACAAATAAAAACAATCATCCCTAACACCGGAAAATTTCAATCAGTCAGATCAAGAAAACCAGATTTAACCCCACCAAAGTTTACTCCCACACAACCCTTGACACCCTTTCATTAATGTTAAAAATCGTGCAGCTGTGAAATATTGCAAATCTAGTTGAAAGAGCTGTAGAAAACAATTAGTTGCTAGTGAGTGTTCTTCTCTCTGGAGGCAGTGTAACCATCACCTGATATATTGCTCATTAATTCACCTTATAACACATTCATGCTCGAGATTTCAACAGTTAAATTGGCGTCATTTTCACATTAAAAATTCCAGTTGTTGATATTTCTTCTATGTATCGACGCAAGGACACACTAACGTGGAGACCCACTAACGTTGGCACACTAACGCAGAGACGCACTAACGCAGGAACATATCAATGAAACTGCAGCAGCGTAAAAATGTACCAACGCAAAAACATACATCCACAAAGACGCACACAAGTAAGAACACAGAAACAAAAACGCAACGATACAAATACATGGACACAGTTGTTTACATAAGAACTCAAAATTATGAGAATGTAACGCGTATAAGAGAGAGAGAGAGAGAGAGAGAGAGAGAGTTAATTACACTGTCACATTATACACGACGACACCAGAGTGAACAAACCTTCTGTAACAAACACACTCTCTCTCTCTCTCTCTCTCTCTCTCTCTCTCTCGCTCTCTCTCTCTCTCTCTCTATGCCTGACCAATGATATATGGTGACGAATAATGATGAATCTGCACCAAACTTTCACCAGAGAAAGTTGACTCTTACGTTTTTTAATAGGAGAAAGCTTAGCCTAGAAAGTTAACTGGGTGGTCACTAAGAAGTTAGTATATACATGCTTTTACTTTCAGGTTGTTTTTAATCATTTTATCGCAATATTTGACAGTGAAAGTAACTAATTATACATACACACACTTACATACATACATACATACATACATACATACATACATACATACACACACACACACACACACACACACACACACACACACACACACACACACACACACACACACGCATACACACACACACACACACACACACACACACACACACACACACACACACACACACACACACACACACACACACACACACACACACACACACACACACACACACACACACACACACACACCATCCCTTCATCACCTGCCCACAATATATATACCTCCAATCTTCAGCATCCATTCCATGTCCTCAATATCCACATCCATCTCCCTCTTACAGCATCCATCCATCTACCACCAATAACATCCATCTCCTCTCACCACATCCATCTTCTATCCATCAGTTGAGTTATATCCCGTGATGGTGTTGCACATAAGAGTAGGAATGGATCACTGTATAAAGAAGGTTCCTCTACCCTTTCTTGTTGATGAGGTTAGGTTAGGTTAGGTTAGGTTAGGTTAGGTTAGGTTTGGTTAGGTTAGGTTAGGTCCCTCCAGGGTTTGGTTATCACGTCTTATGAGAAAAATATTCAAGAATTATTTTAAATATTTTTTCTTATTAATTCCGAGAATAAAATATTATATTAAAGATCAAGTATATGTATTCAAGCTTAAACACATATAAATATATCTTTCTGTACTATATATATACACATATTTATGGCTGCTGAGGCCACGTGTGTGTGAATAACACTCAAGTTTTTGCATCACTTGATTTATTTAATTTATATGTTGATCATAATAGATGTTAAATGATAAAGTATATTTTTATTTATCTTCCTAAAAACGATTCAGTTTATCAGTATAGTTCAATGTATTCTTTCCTGTAATTAGATACCTAAACAAATAACCTAACCTAACCTAACCTAACCTAACCTAACCTAACCTAACCTAACCTAACCTAACCTAACCAACCCTAACCTAACCTAACCTAACCTAACCTAACCTAACCAACCCTAACCTAACCTAACCTAACCTAACCTAACATAAACCTAACCTAATCTATACAAATATACAATAATAATTTCTAAAAATGAATCTCTTTTTATAGAACAATATTTCTCCCGTGATGGACGTGTGTAACAAACATCTACTACATATAACAGTGAACAATATTGCAGTAGTGAAACATTTTGCCAGCCTTCACTCTCAGCTGCAGCATCAATCACTCTGGATCATGACCGCTTGACGTGACCTTTTCATATACTGTGTGAGCTCTCCATCTCTCCTTCTCCCCTACATTACTTCATTTACATTTCATAATACACACAAACACACATATATAGTTAATAGATACAGAGGGTGTCCAAAAACTTTACCCACATCTCAATTAAGTGGATAACTGAGGGATATATTATTATATTACCTAGTACAATCAGTGTTTGTTTGTTTATAGTTGATACAATCTCTTTACTCTTCATTTACATTTAATTTAATGATGGTATTAAGAATATTAGCCATCAGTCTAAACATTATTGACACCTGCCAGTAAGTGAGTGACACCCCGCGGCGCAACTTTCAACTCGTAATGTCTGATAATGGCTCGGCTGGTTTACAGAATAACTGAAATTAATTAATTAGTATTATTATAGTTACCTTGAAAGTCAAAATAGTAAATTTAATTCATAGTTCAACTCTAATATGGCTACACTTTGGCGAATGTAAGGTTGTGGTAACAGTGTGGGGGTGAGAGAGGAGGTGTATGAGATTGCCACAACCACCACAACTCTCGCCACTGTTGCTACTGGCAGGAAGTCCTTCACCCAGTGTCACGTCCTTTGATCCTCTGTGTAACTTTCGGCTGTATAAATCAAGTCAGGATTCAGACACGAGGAACAACTGTTGTAACAAAGGAGGAAACACCTAGAATTAATCACACGATCCTGCAGCCATCTGGAGCTAGAGGTTAAATGGCATGTCGTAACAAGGAGAGTTACAGCTGCCTCTTGTGTTTGACAGGACGAGAGCTCTAACTTACCCTCACATATGGTTATACATAACACCAGGTTGAGGTTCTGTTGCTGAAGAAATTATGTAAAACTTGACTCCCTTACTATATAGGGTAAATAAACTCCTAATACAAAAATAAGCAACAAATAAATTATGACACTATACCAGACTTCACACCTGATGTCTCTCTCAAAGCCATGACATCGACCTTGACCTTTCGCTGATTGAACCTATGACGTAACCTCTAACTATACACCTAACAGACCTTGACGCTTGACCTTTTGACCTAAGAATATAATTAATTTCTAAAGGTTGCCATGCTGTGTGTATATTTGTCAAGGCCAACCACTGTCTCTCAGATCTTGAGTTACGCTGCACACGTCCTCACAAACTTACTGAGATAATTAGTTAATCACATTAATACAGATGACGGAACTGGTCTAATCTGGCCACACCGTCACCGTCAGTAATAAATGAAAGACAATGATGGGTGATGAAGGACACACACACACACACACACACACACACACACACACACACACACACACACACACACACACACTTATGGATACATGGATACAGTGAGACATAAGGAGACTTACTATATGGATATTTAGAAAAGGCAATAGAAAAATATTTAAAAGGAGCAAGAAATATTGACAAAGGAAGAAAATATAGAGAAAGAAGAAAATTAACAAAAATATAGTAGATGAAATAATAAAGTAAAGAGAGCGATAAAAGAGAGACAGACAGACAGACAGACAGACAGACAGACAGACAGACAGACATACAGACACACACAGGCAGACAGCTAGACACGAACGAGCCCAACCAGCATCAGCATTCATCAGTGTTGGTCACCAAGGATGTCAGAGTTATGGGAATTCCTCAAGTTACTTCACAGTGCTGGCCAGGAGACGTTGAGTTAGGCCGGCAAGGTCCTCTAATACACCACATCCTCCCTCCCTCAGTATTGATTACAGTCTCATGCTGGACCAGAGTGTGTACGCTCAGTGTATGTTGTATTTGATAACATTAAACTCTCCACCCGGTCAAATTTACCAAGGAAGAGAATTGGTAAAAGATATCGATTTTACAACAGAAAATGATACAGAAGATATATAAATTGTTATTTGTGTTGTATGTTGTATTTGATGTTGTTTACTGCATACATGGTTATACTTGCCAAGAGGCGAAACGGAAAAAAAAACTATAATATTGGAAAATGCAAAAGCTAAATATATTAAAGTTGTATACCGGCAGTACATTTTACTTGGACATATATATTCATACTTCTGCTTATACTATCAGACTGTATGCATACAATATATTTTATATGGAGACTCTCAGAATTACTTGGACTGCCATACCGGATCTAAGAAATATACTGGGAGTTTATTTTACTTCAATTTATTTCAGCGTTTGAGAATTAATATATATTGACCATAACTTGCTTATCAAGAGAGGAGAAAATAGTCAATATCTTCAACGACGGAATATTCAGACCTGAAGCTATAACATGTTTGAATTTTTTAACATATGTGAAACGGAAATATATTTGAAACTTTAATAAAAAAACACAAACTTTCTTAAAACTCTTAAAGTAAACTAAACAAACTGAAATATGAACTAACATAAATAAAACACTAAGCTGAAACATGAACTAATATAGCTAACAATTTTTTATTTAACTAACATACGTAAAATCTTCAAATCAACTCGTATGAAAACCTCAAGATTGTTACAGTAGACGAGTTGACTGGAACAAGCATAACAAACACTGCCGTACTAAGGCGTCTTGGTCAGCCTCAACCGTGTGTATATAAGAACCCAGTGAGTGTCGTCACGTATGGGGCGACACAAGAAATATAAGAGTCATATTTTGGCCCTCCCAAACAGCCCGTCTTTTCCAACACGTTTCACCGCTCGAGAGAGAGAGAGAGAGAGAGAGAGAGAGAGAGGAGTCGCCCCAGCAGCCACCCTCGCTGACTCTCCTGGTAAATTCTACTGCTTATTGGAAGATTACCGACCAACGGAGAGAGAGAGAGAGAGATAAAAGGGCAGATATACAGACAAACAGAAAGAGGTGGGTGTAGGTGGAAGGAAACGAGAGAAAGAGAGAGATAACGTTTTCTTTTATATCTGTCAGTCCAGATAACATTGACACACATGTCGATGCTTGTAGCTCGCAAAGAACTAATTACATCATTTTACCGAATCCTGTCAACAGATAAAATCACTTGAACAATATTTTAGGCCTGCATAAATTAAGTCTCGTCTGCAACATCGTCCACATTGCACCATCAACTCCTACAAGACTCACATCAATTATCGTGGTGTCCGCTATCAATATTACTGCAATTGCAAGACCCATCCCAAGTGAATCAACGCCATGGCCGGAATCAACAAGGCCATCATGCCACCTTGTGCTGTGTATTATTATTACAATTCCCGGCTTTAGAATCTGATTTCTAAGTCCTCACTGATTCCCAGTTTGTGGAGGAACACTTGCTTGTATTCAGAGGATGAGGGGGGGGGAGGGGGGGGAGGGGGTACTTGAATCAAATTTCTTATCTTGTTTTCCATTGTATATCCATTTGGTCTAATACCCTGGAAGCCATGATTGAATATCCTGGTCTTCCTTTACGTGCTGTTTGGGTCGAAACTCCTTGATTACTACGCTGCCATAATCGAGAGGCTCTGGCTGTTGTCCTCAGGGGTCGCAGCCATGATTTACCTTCCCCGTGCGTGTTGGGAAAACCCTAATCAACGGGCCTAAGTTTATGGGATCTGATCGTCATGACAGAACAACTGAGACGGATTCTATACACCAATACACTGTTCTATGGCGGCTTCTTTACTTTTTTATGACAGTATACAGCTTCGTAGTGGAGTTCTATGGCACCTGATCTAGTTATTTTATTCTTATTTATCTCTCTCTCTCTCTCTCTCTCTCTCTCTCTCTCTCTCTCTCTCTGTATACGGACTCGATACATCTACAACCTTAAGAACTATATAGACCTGCCTTGTTTATTTTGGATTAAATTTATTCCTCCTAAACCTGAGATCATAAGCTGGGCTCAAAGGGAGTGTAGTCGCTGGAAAATTCAACAGTATTATATACTTGGTGTGTGTCATCGGTAATACAGATATATACTAAATGACGGATACTGAAGGGTTTGACATGTACTGTATATGTTAATCTGTATAATACGTGGCGTTATAGGTAGTTTACAAAGAGTTTAGTTGGTGTGATAAAGTAAAAAGATGTTTAAAGTTTAACAAGAGAGATGTGAGTTTTTGGTAGGTGAATGTAATGATTTTTTTTCCGTCCTCAATAATGTTGGTCGTCGTCGTTTTTCATATTTGTGTCTGTGTGTGTCTGTGTGTGTCTGTGTGTGTATATCTGTGTGTGTCTGTGTGTGTCTGTGTGTGTCTGTGTGTGTCTGTGTGTGTATATCTGTGTTTGCGTGCGTGTGTCTGTTTTCACGCTACAGGAACAACCTTGACTGTCAGAATATTCATATTTGCCAACAAGATTTTCTTTAGGTGAGTCAATGTCAAGTTCATGTGTGATGGTCACTGGTCCACTATTAGACTGAAAATATTATACACAATTATTTCAAGTGCATAAAAAAATATATATACTGTATATAATAAAATACCAAGGGTACACACTACAGAACAGCCTCCCACTTACTCATTTACATTAATTTGCATAAATATTTCATTTCACTTCCGCTGGAAAACTAACGCCTATATCTTTCCCGGCAGAGTATCTTGTGACTTTGGGATACATTTTGGATCTGAGATAAAACTTTACTTTTGCGGGTCAGCTGTTTGGTTGAGTGGATTTGTCTGTGTGTGTGTGGGGGGGGGTAGGAGGGGCAGGCTGTAGGTTGTGTGTGGGAGGGGGGTAGGAGGGGCAGGCTGTAGGTTGTGTGTGTGTGTTAGGGGTGACCGGGAGGATTCTGTTTGCAAGAGGGGGGCCAGGAATTTTTTTTCGGGGTGATGGGGAGGATGGGGTGTATATATGCGTATGGGTAGGTGAATGTTTGTATTGGAGGTGGGTGGATAAGTGTGGGGGTGGAGGGAGTAATGCGTGTGTGCTGGAAGGGGCGGGTGGATTTATTTGGGGTGAGGTGGATGTGGCTCGAAGGGTGGAGGCAACCTGGTGGATGTGTGAGGAGGTGAATGTATCAGATAAGTCATAACTCCATCACACAGGTCCTGGGTCACCGTTCCTGTTAAAGTAAACAAACACGGACACAAACTTCGTCTATTTGTCTCAACCAGATGTCACTGTGTTACGCCATCTTGTCGAGGAGAGAGAGTGGGTGGGGGGAAGATACAGTGATTGTAGAGAAAGAAAAGAAAGAAAAAGAGAAAACGAAGATAGACTGAAAAGAGAGTCAAAGGCATAAATAGAGTAAGAGAGACAGAGAGAAGTAAAGGAATGTCGAGCTATAGAGTAATAATAGACAGTGAAGAAAGGGAGACTAACAACAGAGACAGAGAAGGGTGACAGAGACAAGGACAGAGTAAGACAGAGACAGACACAAGGGGGCAGATACAAAGACACATAAAGAAAGAGAGAGAGGGAAAGAGATCATAATTTTCTCAGACCCCCAAGTTATTAATATCTCATAAATCTGGTGAATGTCTCATCAACTGTCAAGGTCTCTCTCTCTCTCTCTCTCTCTCTCTCTCTAGTTCCCTACTTTACATATGATCGAACAAACAGCAACGTGGAGATAATTATTGGACACATAAATTATTATATTATATGGTTAGTTATATTACCAACGAATGAAATAAAAGATAAATAAGATAACAAAGTATTATGGACAGTTAGATTAGAATATGTTTCTTGAATGAATAATGAAAGAAGACAAAGAGAAGTAACAGTAAAGGAATATATACATAACTAATACACAAGCATAACAATGAAATGGTCATTGAAAGCGTTTAATCTCACTCGACAAAACATCCTCCACACGCATAAGACATCCATCAACTAGGTCAGGTAAGACAAAACAAACCTTATCATACGCGAAATCTACAAAAAAAAAAATTACGTAAATGGGAACATCTACAGGAGAGAAATAAGTACAAATGCGTCTCTCACCAAACGAAACAAGGAACGGTAAAAGTCTACGGAAACTCTACCCACATTTCACTAACTCGGCCATAATGGTACGCCCTTTATCAACAGTATCAATTTCCTCACTACGACAGGGCAAGGATAAAACAATTTGTGCTCGTAACCTTATGTAGGATTCTGACATAAAAGGGAAGATAATATGAGGATAAAGGATTATGAGAAGATTACCGCTAAGTTTAATTCGCCTTATGATTAGACAACCTAACGTTAACCTAACCTATGTATTCCCCAGTTAATGCTAAGGAGTTAAATCATCAGGTGAAATAAGCAGGTAGTTTATCTTCATGTGATTAAAATACGACAGAGTAGAAACCTTGAGTACAGTACATTTATTGTGTGACGCAGAAGACAAAGGAAATGAACTCTGGAAAGTGTTGGGACGACACTGATATGAATGCAATAGTGTTGAGGGAAACTTAAATTGACACGACAGGGGAGAGGAAGAGAAGGAGAGTAATTGAATGTGTAGCCAAGAATAGATGAAAGGAGAAAGGAAATAGAGAGAAAGGAGAAAGAGTGATTATATGCGTAGAGGACAGGTAAAGACAATTTTCTGAAAATAGGCAAGTTAATTATCTCTCAGGTACTATGGGTTAGTATGAGGAAAGTAGCCATTTAGGTGATGTACTGTATATAGGAAGATAAGCAGGCAGGTAAAAGAGAGGAACACCTGGGGGATGTACCTGTAATAATCTGACCCAGGTGTGTTCCTCTGTATATTCAACATAGATATAAATAACCTGAGGAGTATTCTTAATCTCAGTAACAAGAGAGGAGGTTTTATTATAGCCACATAACTTGTAAATGAAATAAATGAATAAATAGTTTACAGTGAACCAGGCAACAGTGACACAAGTCGCAGTGGAAAAGATGGTGAAGTGACCGACATGGGAATATATTGGGATCACTTAACAGAAATCGAGAGGAAATGTGAGAACTTAAAAGAAGTCGAATGGAATGGAAATAAATTGTTAAAACTCAAAGGAAATGAGAAAATGAAAAGAAATTTAAAGGAATGGATATAAATGGAAGAAAACTGGTGAGAAAGCCTGAGAGAAAATGAGAACGTGTTGTAATTAAGAGGCATTAAAGCTGAAGTAGGTCTCGAGTATTGTCATCATTTCATTATATTTATTTAGTAAGAAAAACAGAAGTGAAAAAACGTAAAAGTATAAAATAAACAAGATTTTGTTGGGCGTTTTCTTGGTATGGGAAACTAAACACTCAAACACAAACGTAAAACATTTGCATACAAGTAAAAGTTTTCAGACACATTCATATATACCACCCCCCCCAACACCACCCCTCCACACACACACAGAAACTCCCAGATACATAAAACCTACAATACAAACTTTTAAAGACACAAAGAACTTTTCCTCTTAGATCTTAGCATAAACATTACGAAAAAAATAAAGGCAAATACTCAACAATTACACAAAAATATATATTTATAATAAAAAATAACCACCACGGATGAGATGAATAACTGAGAAAAATATCCTGACTTGTTATTTAAAGTAATTGAGAAGAGTGAAGAGTCTACTCAATCAAACTCGGTTACACAACGTCACTCACGGGTGCGCTCTGTGGGCTGATAAACTACTCTACGGTGATCACAACCCACGTTTCACAATCTCTCTCTCTCTCTCTCTCTCTCTCTCTCTCTCTCTCTCTCTCATTTGATGGCCCGAATATTATATTCTCTCACCTTCTCTCACCTTATTAACCTGTATCTCCATTTTCCTCAACCTTAACATTTACAAACATTTGTCATATAATTTGGCTAGATTTTTTAATTAATTTTCTTATATATAAAAAAATCGCGGAGAAAGAACCTGAAGAGGATTTATTTTTCCACGTAAAATAATATCGGAAATGAATCAAAGAGATTTCCTAGACAAGATTGATATGAACATGATGGGTTTGAGGGAGATTAAATTGATATGAAAGAGATGAGATAGAAATTGAATGTCTGAATGAATAAAAGAACAAGAGAAGGATACTCTATACGGAGCAGTTGGTGGGGGTTGGTGGGGCAGAGGGTGGGGTTGGTGGGGCAGAGGGTGGGGTTGGTGGGGCAGAGGGTGGGGTTGGTGGGGCAGAGGTGGGGAAAGGGGGGGTGGGGCAGTGGAGTGGTAGAGGTGGGGCTGGTGGGGAGAGAGGTGGGGTTGGTTGGGCAGTGGGTGGGGTTGGTGGAGAGAGGGTGGGGCTGGTGGGGCAGAGGGTGGGGATGGTGGGGTAGAGGGTGAGGGTGGTGGGGTAGATGGTGGAGTTGGTGGGGAGAGAAGTTGTCTTATGCGTAATACTATAGATAAGATATTTTTACTGAGGGAATAGATTAATTATAAATAAATTCCAGTGAAATAATTGGACTGAATGGGAAGTAATTACTAAAAACTGTGAACCGCAGTTAATTAGATACGTAAAAATAACAAAATAAATTAAAAATCCGTAAAGTAAAGACAACTTAAAAAAAATGGAAGCTGATATAGAAATATAGAGATATAGAGATGAAAGAAACACAAGAAAATAAAGCAAAATAATAACAGAACATTCTATATAAATGGTGAGGAATGTATAAAGATGGATAGAAATGGTGAGAAAGAGAAGGAATTTGAGGAATTGAGAGGAATACAGAGAGCACGTAGGACCTGTTTTGTTGAGCGGTGGTTTGAGTGAAAAATGGAACTATTGTAATACTGTTTAACATTAATAGTGAGATGAAAGTATGTGTGTGTGTGTGTGTGTGTGTGTGTGTGTGGGTGTGTGTGTGTGTAAGTTTAAACTGTGTATGTTTATTATTGTAAAGCCCCACACTGATATATAGTTGCACATTTATACACACACACACACACACACACACACACACACACACACACACACACCAAGACACAGTGAAGGCAAACACTCAGCCAAGTTAAAATAAGATCCTAGTAATGGAAGTATAACAGTGGCAGCTTGTTGACACAGCGGCAGCAGATGTCCTGTACGAGGGAAGTTGGTTGGTTGTGATAGGACTTGTGATATAATGTACTTAAAAATTTCCACACGTACACGGGAGGAGAGTGTATGTGATAGAACTTAACAACACGGCCCGGCGCCACACATAAGGTAGCGCATAGAGTAAAAAAAGTCTACGGTCGACACAACCCATGTTTCACTAACTTACTGCCGCTGGTGATGATAATACCTCATTGTATCTCTGTCTCCATGCGTCTTGTCGATATCCTTGTATTCATTCTGCTAATAAATTGTGCTTGTGAATTTACATATGTGGTTAGTATTTTATAAAAGTATGTCATAGTAAACTCTCGGACACCAGATATTCTGAATGAGAAGAATAAAGAAACACGGGAGAGCTTTTGATACGTTTGATATGAATGTAATACGGTAATATTTAAAGAGAGTGAACAAAACTGAAGTAGACGAGATATAAAAAACACATAACTTGGCTACAGGTATTTGCTTAAGAGAAGAAGAAGAAGAAGAAGAAGAAGAAGAAGAAGAAGAAGAAGAAGATCATAAGTGTAAGAGACGAGAGAAGATAATTCTGAGGAATAGAATAAATTAATCACCTCTAGATTGCTGTGGGTTTAATTTAGCGAATGGAACAATTAGGTTAAGCAGCGCTCTAGCAGATTACCTGAAGGAATAACTTAGGAGGAACTGGACTGCAGACCCGGTAAAGGAGAGAGCTGAGACTACTTGGAAGGGTCCAGATTATACTAAGGCAGTTTTGGAGTTTAAGACGCAGAAGAATGACCTCAACCCCCCCCCCCCCACCTGGGAGATAACGCGACCAAGTATCTGAGACAGAGTTTGTGTGACAAACTGCTGACGTAGACCAACAACTTAAAGAGGTGTCATGATACTGATGCTTTACATAATTGTTGGGGATATTTATGAAGAGGACTACTGTATATGTCCTGAAGTGAAGTGACAAATACAAAAAACGAAGGTCATATATAAGGAATAAATTAAAGAATATTAAAGAATATTAAAGAGGAAACAAAAAAAATGAGGAAAATTTTAAATAGTTAGTGAATATAAAAAAATACAGAGTAAACAAGGTGCGTAGAGGTAAGATGGTTGTATACAGGTATTACTGTGTGTGTGTGTCACTGTATTTAGGGACGTAGGTGTGTGTTTCTGACCAAAATTGTCCATGAAATTGTACACAAGTAACACACACTCACACACACACACACGTCTCTCTAACATCCTTACACAAGAATCAACACCAAGAGTACACAAGTTCTCATCAGAATTAAAATCTAAATAATAGAGAGAGAAGTTGGCTGGCTTGTTGACACAGTGACACAAGTGTTGGGTGAGAGAGATGAATGAGTCTTGTCCTCAGTTATTATATAAAGTGCTCAAGGCTCTCCCAGACAATCAAGACTCCACGACTCAACAAGGAGTTACATAAGACCGTCTCTCTGGCTCGTAAATATCTACACTACTTCCATGAATACCTTCGTGTTCTTGTAGGTGATGATGTCCCTGCCGTTACCTCATCATCCATGGCATTTATTTACATGTTTAATGGCTTTGACCTTCGACATATACAAGGAAAAATATATGGAAATTAATGTAGTTTACGGTAATAAGACAAAATATGATAAGAGTAGGAACTGGGAGTGCTTTCCCCCTGATTAGTGGATCAAACGAGTAACTTTTGTAGAAAGAGTTGGACAGATAAACTTTAATTTTATTTCGTTGAATTTTAAAGTGGGTTCCATAGGCATGACTGGCCGTTTAGGACATTTTCGATACAACACTCGAATGATTACTAAACCTTCGCTGGGTAAGGAGACAAGGTGGCCGGCACTAATTTGATTACCAGAGATTAATTACACATGAAAGAAATAAAAAGATAAGAGGAAACAGAAAAAATGTGGTGCTGCTTGTGTGAATAAGAGACAAATAAAGATGTTTTTTTTTACTCTGAATAAACTGACCCATGGTGAAAAGGCATTAGTTTTCTGAAATTGTTTATAAAATTAGGCAATAAATGATAAAGTAACAGGTATTAAGGTAATAATGGTGAGCAACAGCAGGTAACCAGAACGAAAGGAAGTCATAATTTAGTTATAACGAAAACTCTATTTAACGGACTATATGGAGAGGAAAATCTGCTATATCGAGGTCCTGGTATACGTGCAACCTCCTTATAACGAACTTTTTTCTCCATGAAATCCGTTATATGGACGGCTTCACTGTATAGTACCCTTGATATAACGGAATATTTTCTCTATATGGTTCGTTAGAAGGAGGTTTCACGTATACCAGGACCTCGATATAGCAGATTTTCCTCTCCATATAGTCCGTTAAATAGAGTTTTCGTTATAACTAAATCATCATCAAAATATTGCGACACAAACAGTCTACTAGGAAAGAAAAATCAAATTAATAGAAGAGAGAGAAAAAGTACCAACAACAAACGTCCAGGAAGTCGGAGATAACTACTATGTTTTCTCTCTAAGTTTTTATTACACAAGTTGGCTGAGACTCCCACACACACACACACACACGGTAGGGAAGACTACACGAAGGTACTTGGCAAAAAAAAAACCCACACAAGGTCTCGTTCTCAAACCTTCAAACTCTACAGACACGACAACAAGACCAGCAGTATTTCACTAACTTGTTGGCGACGGTATTGACGCCACTTCCTGAATCCTACACCTTCATTAGTTATTTTTCATTCCCTTATTATCTAAATTTTTTATAGAGAAATAATCATTAATAAATTCAAGAGAGGGTGATTTTTTTTCTTCAAATTCCTGTATGTTTGTAAGTGAATGAAAAACACGATTCAGCAGAAATTCTATTCAATGTTTCTGAACGTGAAAAACAATGAAACTCAATTGTAGAAATTGTTGGACGAGTCTGATGTAAATGTGACAGAGTTGAGGGAAAATAAGTGATATAAGGGGAAGAGAAACGCGGGAAGTGAATGAATGGATGAAAATAGATAACAGAGAGGAGACAAAGATAAGGAAGAGGAGGAAGAATGGTCATATAAGAGAAGAGGAGATAGATAAGGACTAGGAAAATAACACACACACACACACACACACACACACACACACACACACACACACACACACTGGGACTTCTATAAACACATGTAAATAACCCCCACTCCAATACCATTAACATAAGCAGCGAGTTAAAAATCAAATAAAATAGTTACCAAAAGAAATATATGAATACCAAAGGAAGAACACTGTTAGTTTGTTTACATAGTTTTAAATGAGAGAGGTGACTTGATTGTATGCTTGAGTATATCCCACTAATGAGATGTACACCTGAGATTACCTGACGACACTTACTAGGGAACACTACATTGTAAATAACTCTACGGACATTCCACACCACATTACACTTACTCGCTTGTGGGGAGTGACATAATCTACATCTAACAGTCAATTACTAAAACTGTATAGGGTCTCCAAAAAGTATCTGATATATATCTAAAACTAATTACTCGTATTTCATCAACATTAACAGATAAAACACATAGGATTGATATATTTGACAAACAGCTCATATTGTTTTTCTTCTTTTTTTAGTAGATTTCCACCGTCTTCCATATATATATTTTTTTTAATTATCTACGTTTTAAAATGGTTCAGATACCTTATAAACACCCTGTATTATTTCTTAATTCTATCCACTCAAAAGTAAGACCATTTTTCTCCTATATGTTGAGTGAGTGGTTCTGACACACTAAAAAAAAAGCCAAATCAATAGTGTGATAAGAATTTGTAAAGCGAGATTTATAAATGAAGAGCAAAGAGGAATTTTAGAAAGTATAAATGGTCTAAATGGCTCGGGTGTTGATGGAGATTAAATCAGCATGAAAAGGGGCGAGAGGAAAACAGCACGTCAACTAAATGTGTGGACAAGAATATAGAGATGAGAGAGAGAGAGTGTGTATGAGACAGATGAAGGCAATTTTGTAAACCAGGATAATTTAATCATATCAAAATTAGTGCGGGTTAGGAAGAGGGAAGGAGCTATTTAGAGGAGTTAAATATCTAGGGTCCACTACATCATATAACCTGAAGAAGGGGCAGAAGGGAAGAGATAATCACCTTACTTGATAATATGTACCTCAATAATTAAAACATAATAGGTATGAACACATAGGTGTCTGATTACCTTTACATCTTAATTAGTGAGGCAAGGTAAGGTAAGGTAAGGTAAGATGAGGTAAGGTAAGGTGAGGTAAGGTAAATATGAGGTGAAATGACTCGCAGTTAATATAAATGGGGATAAATGGAATGAAATTAAAGAAATAGAGAGAAATTCGGGGATAAATGGAAAGAAATTGAGAAACGTGGAAAAACATTCGAAATGATGATAAGATATTGATAAAATTAAAGACAAATTAAAAAAAATATACAAAAATAGAAAGTAATAACAAAGAAAAAAATAAATACAAGGCAAATGACAAAAACTGGGACAAAAAAAATGAAAGACAAACCAAAATTATCAAAACAAAAAAATACATAAATAACGAACACAAAACGAAACCAATAATAGGGAATAGAACGAAATGGAAATAAATGAAAGAAAAGGGAGGGGGAGAGGGGGCAGAAACACAGGGGAAAAATAGAGAATGTGAATGGAGAGGAACAGAGGCCGTTTTAGTACTGTACCGTTATGTTTGGGTTAAGGCTCGGAAAGAGACGAGTATGTTATCATTTCATTTTCTTTTATTTATTCACAAACAGCAGCACGGGCACAGATGGAAATACAAGAGTCTGTGTGTGTGCGTGTTAGGGTTAGGGTGTGTGTGTGTGTGTGTGTGTGTGTGTGTGTGTGTGTGTGTGTGTGTGTGTGTGTGTACCTGTGATTTTGTATGTGCATGTATGTCTGTATATGGACCTGTTTTTGTGTGGGTGAATTCGTTTATTTGAAATGTACACACACACACACACACACACACACACAGAAGCCAATCTCACTGAAACAATTTTGCCTGAGTTTCAAGTCAAGAGAAAACTAACCAATCACTCGAGGATGAGGAGAGCCCTAGGTAGTGAAGGACAGATCTCACCCACGTGATGATAGAGGTCTTGATCGAGGCGGATGGAGGGCTTGTCTGTGTCGCGTCCTGAGATGAAGTAAACGTGCTCGATCATCAGGTAAAGTCAGGTGTCTGCCATATATATTAAATAAGGACGTTCAGGACCATAATATCTTTTCAACTCGGGAATTTGTGATTTTATTTCAGTTTCATGGGAAAATTAACGTACGTACATTGCTAGTCGTAGAGAATTCATATTTACAAATATATATTGCAGATTGATGACAGCAGAATGTACAAAATCTTTTTTTTTATGCTAAAAGTTAAGAAGAATTCGTTAATGGATGTTTGAGTATTTATTATGGGTTAATCTGTTGCATGATGTTAAGTCTGGATTGTATCGTTTTTACCAAGGTTAAGGTAAGTAAAATAATTCTTATCCAACCTCGTTACCCTCCTCAACGTAATCATGAAATTATATTACCAATTCTACCACTAATTAACGCTGGTACTAAACTACTTACCCTTCTCTAAACACCCCCTAGTTTAGCCCTTAATGTAGGTAAGCACGAGACCTCACCTATCTTACCCTAAAACTGCTTTAACCCCTTGAGTACGATGGCATTAACCCCTTGAGTAGAATGGCCTTAACTCATTGAGTTCGATAACACTAGCCCTTTGAGTACAGTGATTTTAATCTTTGAATACGTTGACTGTAAGGTCTTAGTACTCAATGGGATAAGGTCCTCTTACTCAAGGGGTTAAGGCCATCGTACTCTAGGAGTTAATACCATCGTACTAAATGGGTTAATACCAACGTACTCAAGGAAGTACCATCGTACTCATTGCTTAAGGTCATCGTACTCAAGGGTTTAATCTCGTACTAAAGGAGTTAAAACACTTCCCTGTATATGAAAAAAAAAAGAAAAAAAAAACACATCATTTACTTCGCAGGAATATTACGAGGCGTCAGGGAGTGGGAGGGCGTCTGGCTGTTATGTCCTCACCAGAAAATTTACTCAGCATCGCACTTTTTCCTCGGTGAATATAAACAGTTAACCCTAAAATTAGAGCAGTGTGTGGAGGTGGTTTTTTTTTTTTATTCCATTAATGAATGATAGGTATACGCTATAGGAAATTAACACATGATGGATTTGTTCGTTATCTTGGGTTAAATTACCTCATAGTTTACTATTGTTTGTATACCTGTAGTCTTTTGTTTACCTGTAATGTCTATGTAGCAATGTAAACTTGTATGGTAATTTCACTGAATATATTAATATTTATCTATCTATTTATCTATCTATCTATCTATCTATCTATCTATCTATCTATCTGTCTGTCTGTCTGTCTGTCTGTCTGTCTGTCTGTCTGTCTGTCTGTCTGTCTGTCTGTCTGTCTGTCTGTATCTGTCTGTCTGTCTGTCTGTCTATCTGTCTGTCTGTCTGTCTGCCAATCTAAGGACTTTTCCTAATTAGACTTACGTGAAATAAAAAAAAATCCGATATTCTTCATCAGTATCTATAAGAACACTGATATAGTAGCCTTATATACGAGTATAATTATAACCACATGTTCATTTTACATTATAATAACACTGTCTAATAATCACATAAGTACAGTTAAGTATTGTTAGCGTATTGTAGCCTGTGATATAATGCTGTGTCATGTTGTGGGAGTGAGTAGTATATAGTAAGTTTCTTATAACAATATATAATTAATTAATCCAACAGGTGAGTGTATCTACAGGTGCGTGAAATTAGGTTATAATGAAGGAAGAAATTTTCTGCAAGTCATCAGCAATTGTTACTTCCCTCAAACGACCTCTATCATTAAATCTTATTGAGGATGATGATTAAACCCTTTGAGAAAGATGGTTTAATCCTTATTAATATAGTTGCCTTTTATGTTTCAATTGAGGTCATATATTTACGATACTATAATAATAATAATAATAATAATAATAAAGGTTAATATATCCAAACACTACAGAACATGGGATATCACCTCCAATTAAAATCCATAAAAAAAACCCACACGAAATACATCAAATTAAACTAAATTATAAAAATACCAAAACCAATTGTGGGTGACACGAGAGAGAGAGAGAGAGACCTGGTGACGGAGGCGGAAGGTGTAGTACCACTCGTGAACTGGATAATGGCCGTCTTACCACATCTCGCTAACAACTTTGGTCACTGGGCGTGTTAACCTTCAGTCAAGGATAAAAAAAACTTACATCGTAACGCCAGCAGTTTATTGTTCCTCCAAGATATTTAATTTTCCTCGTGGCAACTGCGATAGTGAAGCAATTTGTGATTTTTTTTTCTCTCTCTCTCTCTTCTTTTTTCCACTGGTGTTATGGCGTCTTAAATAAGAGCAGAGGCTGAGGGTGGGAGACTGGGTATATAATTGTATGCGTGTTGATCCTATAAAGGGAGAGTCTTAAAAGAAATTTACCTGTGAAGTGTTCAGCTTATCTTAAATATACCTTAGATCGTTATTTACACTTAATTATGCCAGTGGTATTATGACACCTTAAAGAAAAGGTACAGGAAGAGGGAAGAGGGTGTTGGTTGACGGTAAAATTACTCCATGTAATTTTATATCTTCGTGTTGTGAGAACTTTCTTTGTTAAAAAAAAGTATCCACCTTTCATGTACTAAATTACCAAAATATAATCTTTTTGGTTATAATTTGCTATTTTTTATTATTATATCGTTGACACCAAACAGTCATACAACACGAGGCTTGGCAGTGGATTACGGAGAGGTAGTTTGGTTGTCGTGAGTCAGAGGGAGTCGACCTAATGAAAGGGAACTCGTCTTTGAAGTACCACAACTAACTGTAAAATGTCCAGTGGAAGGTAATTTTTAGTTTATTATTGGATGATGTTGTGGCGTCCTTGTAGCCGAGACTTGTGATATCATCCTCTTCCACACACCCACCAACTCACCCAAACACCCAGCAGGTTCAGTAAAGGTGCATGGCAGGGTAAGATAAACCGTCCTTCTTAACGTAACATTGCCGCCGAGTATATTAAGGAGACGGGGGCCTGCGGTCACTAATTACACTTCACAAATCATTAAAATTAGAGAGTTATAAGCCTTGGTCTGCCCCTCAGCACCTGTGATCACAAAGTGGCCGGGGTCTTGAGGGAACAGGGTAATTAAGTTGTCTAATTGGGGAGGATGTCAGGAGGAGTGATGACGCGAGTTAATAACTAGTCAAGTCCCCCCAGGGTGTTAATGACGCCCTTGGTGATGACCTTCTCCTCTGCTCTTCTCTCTTCTCCTAGCCTCTCCTTTCTCTTCCTCTCCACTCTTCTCCTCCCCCTCATCTCTCACACTCTCAGCACTTCTCGTGACCATAACAAAAGTTTGTTTGTTTTTTTGCTTCGGGGAAACTTGGAAAATAACTAGATAATTAGCGACAGAAGATAAACTTACAGGAGGGTGGTTGATAATATATATATACTGTATATATATATTATCAACCACCCTCCTGTAAGTATACTCACCACGGAAAAAAAACACCATACATAAAAGATGTCAACTCGAGGAAAAATGATTATTGAAAAGTTTTAGTACTGGTCGTTGTGGGTGTTTGTTCTGCCCCCTTTGTCCAAAAACCTATCATGGGATGCACCCTCTCCTTTCTGCCCGCTTGTAAATATCTCCCTCACATGCGGAGTCTCTATCCTACAATGTAATCCGAGGACCCGCTCTCCTTGGGTCTCTACCTGATCACCTGGACGATCTTCTTCACCTCAGCGTGAGTCAGTTCCCATCTCGTGTGTGTCTTTCTCCCGGTGTCATCATGAGTGCCGTGCCCGCCTCTCCTCGGCTCGATGGCACCATTCCACAAGGCCTCGAGGACCGTGTGTACCTGGTAGTGACCGACCACCTCTCTCGTTTTCCTGGGTCTTCCTTCGTCTCTATCTCCATCGCATTTTGTTCAGAATTTCTCTCTTCATTTCTTTCTTTTTCTGCATCCCCACCTCTCCCTCCTCCCTCCTGCAGGCCCTGATGATAACACTACTGTGGTAGGTAAACGAGGGAGGTGAGCTTTAATAGGTTATATTTAGCAAGACTTGTCTGTTGCGGGTGTTTGTGTAATAATATGACTTTGCATTACTTCTTTCCGTTTTGTAATAAAGATAATAATATTAACTATTATTATTATTTTTCTGTAACTGAGTATATCTTAAAGTCACTTACTGGCGGATATGAAACAACGACACTCACTCACCAACAAACACTACTTCGAGTCTTTGTGTTATATTGACAACGTTTATATGAGTGATTCTCGCCCCCTCTCCTTTCAGTGGTCACATTAAGGTTTATAGTTAACTTGTTATTACTATTCGATTCTGTACGTGTTGTGTACGTGAAGAGGAGTGTTTATATTATATTTAATGACGTGAAAATGAGTGAAATGCAAAACGTACTGGCAATCGTGATTAAAATTTCAATGGTTCATGGTTCTCTGGATTACATGGGTGTCTTTGTCTGATTTCTCCAATTCCCTTTCTTTCTTTCCTTCGTTACTCCACATTTTCCCTGTTTCTCTTACCTACTTTTATATATTTGTATCATAATTTGTATTTACTTCGTTATGCGTTATTGTAATGCCTCTATAGTCTCTTTCATTCTCGTCTCTACACCTCCTCCTTCCTCTGTTTTCCCATCGACATCCTCGCCACCTCTTCTCTGTGTCTCTATCCGTATCTCTCTTTCTTCTCTCTTTCTCGAGCTTCCTCTCTCTCCTCTACCCACATAGCCCTCTAAATCTCCACTTACCCCTTCCCCCTTCCCCTCCCCCTTCGCCTTCTTCTTGTACCCGGTGTATCTGACATCATTACTAGCTCCGCGGGTCACCTTACTCACACACCTCTCTGATTACCTCGCCCTAAGTCTTGCCTTACCATAATAATCTTTTCGTGGTTATGACGTGTAGGTGAAGACGATACCCTACAGCACTGAGAGGGGTGATGGAGAAGGGTAGTGGTATAATCAACTCATTAATGTGTGTGTTGTCGTGTTCTCACAGCACCACTGGTGGCTGTATACGCTGTGCGGGGACAGACTACTCGACTACCGTGTAACTTGACTTCAGCCCCTGAGGAGCCTGTTATACTGGTCCTCTGGTACAAGAATGGCACAAAGACCCCGGTGTTCAGGTGAGTTACAAGTGTCTCAAGAAACAGGTGTTGTCGTGGTTTTTATCTCTCGGTTTTATAAATATATGTGGTTTTTATGATTATAAGCTTCTTTTTTTAATATCCTGTATGTTTTAAAAATGTCTACCATTACTGAAAATAAGAACATATAGTATCACGTCTATTTACCAAATAAAAACATTGAAGTTTTAGATTGTTATTGCCACTATCAGGTTTCAATATATTACCGACCCATTTGGTATATTACAGTGTCGGCTTTGATAACACTTACGTTGAATTAATGCTTTGTATATGTCTCTCCCTCTGAATATATAACCTCAACTCTCACATTTTGGATATACTCAAATTCAGGAAGTATCATATATTTCCCATGATCTACATCTGTGCATTTTACGTGGCAACCAATGCTGAATATTAACACACCACAACCAATACCTCCCTTGCCTCCCCTCACAGCGTGGACTTACGACACCAGCAGAAGGGGAGTGGGAGCACCAGGGCCTCAGATTTCTTCCAGGGTCGCGGGAGGATTGACCAGGAGCAGCGGTGGTGGAGCTGGGCGCTGGTGGTGAGGGAGGTGCAGTTTAGCGACCAGGGCGAATACCGCTGTCGCCTTGACTTCCAGTCCTCTCTCTCTCTCTCTCTCTCTCTCTCTCTCTCTCTCTCTCTCTCTCTCTCTCTCTCTCTCTCTCTCTCAGATTATCACTGTTACCTCCACTTCAATCATCAACCTCGGACAACGCCCAGATCGCCCCTCATGTTTATACTGCAGAGAGATAAGAGAGATAAAGAAAAGGGGAATAGAAAGAGAAAATGAGAGGAGAGAGAGGGAGGGAGAGAGATAGAGAGGCGGGAGAGAGGGATATAGAGAAAAGAAAAATTGATGAAACGAAAGAGGGAGACACTAAAAATCGATAGAATGAAAAAATAGAGAGTGAGTGAAGAAACTATAGAACGAGAAAGAAAGAAAGAAAGAAAGAAAGAAAGAAAGAGAAAATAGATAGACAGAAAACACTAATGGATGGAACAGAGAAAGACAGAAAGTAAGTAAATAGGATAAGAAAAGATATAAAGAAAGACGGACACATCCACACACATGCTGCTCCGCCATACTCAGGGGGTCGGGGGAGGGGGAGGGAACCCTTAACGCTGTGTAACCCAGCACATATTTGGTTCAGTGATCCCCCCCCCATCTCTTTGTCACCCTTCACATTATAGTGTCCATCCTTCACTACCTCCCTCTCACCACTACTACCACAACTATCACCACTCATCTCACCACTACTACTACTACTACCACCACTATCACCCCTGCCACCTCGCCACTACCACCCATCACCATTACTGCCACTACCACCCATCACCATTACTGCCACTACCACCCCTGCTACTATCATTTCCACCTATGCCACTGCCACTATTACCACCACTACCCCACCATCAACGCCACAGTATTCACCACCACCACCATCTCACCAACCCACACTACACAATAATGAATCTTAACACTTCCAACACTTTCACCTGAATACATCGTGTTGTCAGACACTATCCGAGTCTATTTATATCCGTTCAGTAAAATCCTCCGTGAATAATGAATCCACACGAAAAGGAAATTTGATATCCGCTTATACAGGAGATGCAGCTACAAAGTCCATTAATCCCTGATAAGCGAGATAAGCGAAGGAAGGGTTTATATTCCTTAGAAAATACTCTCTTTGGAATTAATGTCTTGTTAGTAAAGTCTTCAGAGAGATTTCGCTATTAAGTTCGTTTTTTTTTTCTTACATAGAAATTTTTCACTCGTGGAGAATATGAAATGTTTTGATTAATAAACGTCGCTGAAAAAAAAGGGAAGGAATAATCTGATTAGTATAACTTTATGCCGTTTTTACCTGCTGTAAGATGTATGAAGGCGGGGTATATATACGTGTGTGTATGTCTGTCACTGTAGATCTAAATATGAGTAATTTATCTACCTGTAGGTACTGTGTGTGTGTGTGTGTGTGTGTGTGTGTGTGTGTGTGTGTGTATTAATTCACTGTAGATCAATATGTATGATGTATGTTTAACAACACCTCATCATCATTCCCCTCATACAAAATAATACACAACATTACCACATGAACCAATACATCATACATTCACACACACACGATAATTTCCTACGGTAAAGATACCTCGCTGGCGTATCAGATCCTCTTCGGTGGACTTAAGGCTCTAGCGGATTACTTGGATTCAACACCCTAACGATCTTACTGAGTGGAATCCAACACCCTCCTCTTACCACCCCCTGGATGTTAACTAGAAATTATATATGACTGAAAGATGAGCTGCCATTTGACTCTTACATGCTTTCTGGTCAGATTAGTTGTGTAATAAGAGGAGAAATTGTATCAGTTTTTATTAGTGATTAAATAACTAATAAATAACATAGAGGAATATTTATAGTAGTTGTTATTGAAGAGTAAGTGTAGAAGTTTTTGATGGTTGTTATTGTAGTTAGTAAGGTAATTGGGTGTTTGGACTTGTTAGAGGGGGAGTTTAGTTGTGTTTACTGAGAGTGGATTGCTGTCATAAGTTTGTGTGTGTGTGTAGTGTTTGAGTCAAGGTTTATTACTCAAGGGATGGTTTAGTACTCAAGGAATGGTTTAGTACTCGAGTAGAAGTTAGGTACTAGAGTGAAGATTTAGTACTCTAGTGAAGGTTTAGTACTCTAGTGAAGGTTTGCTACTCAAGTGAAAAATTCGTGCTTGATTGAAGGTCTAATACTCGAGGGAAGATTTAGTACTCGAGTAAATGTTCTGTTCTCTAGTAAAGGTTAAGTACTCTAGTAAAGGTTTAATACTCAAGTGAAGACCAGCCAGGAATCTCTGAGTATATAAACAATAAAAAAAACTATACCATGGATACAAAAATCTCAGTGGCCAATGATGAAACTTTATACCTTTACCTGTACACCTGAGTCGATGATGCAGAAGCAATTAGTTGGTGACGTTATAAAGTTATTACTGCGCTTCAACAACTATGGTCTTTAAAGTGCGTTGTATGGTTAGTAATTACGTTAGTCTCTCATGAACTAAAGGTTAAAAGAAATAAAATTAATGCACTGTTATTATGTCAGTGTATTTAATGTTCATGGGGGTCTTTTCTGTTGTGGTTTCTTTATAATATAGATAAATTAAAGATAAAAATAAAAATATATTCTTTCTTCTTACGATTACGCTATCAGAAAACTGTTCCCGATCGCAGCATCCCAGAAAACAAAACACATTCAGATTGTTTTCTCTTGGTACATATTACAGACAATTTTGGGGTAATGTAGAGTAGGGAAAGTCTTCTAATGTGTTACCATATAGAAGTTGTAGGGCTTAACCTAACCTAACCTAACCTAACCTAACCTAACCTAACCTAACCTAACCTAATCTAACCAAACCAAACCTAATCTCACTTAACCTCACTAAACCTAAATCAACCTACCCTAACATTTTCCTCATACAAAACACTAAAAACGTACAATATAACAGCACTGAATGGAATATATATATAACATCCACATCCACATCCACAAAAGTAATATCTCCCCCCGCCTCTCCTGCCGTTGACCCAAATCCAAAACTCTCTGTGAGCTCAAAGGTAATTTCTCTTTCATCTTATGCTCAAACAATTACCTGGTTCTTGTCATTTCACTTAGTATTCTTCATTACTAAATAATAAACTTTTATAATTTCTTTTAACTCCTTTCATCGTATACTGAGATGTTCTTTATTTTATATCTATGTATTTATTCCCATTAAAATAATTCATCTCTTCTCGTAAATTTCTTTTCATTTCATATTGTCAAAAGTTTTGGTTCTCTTTGTCATTCCTTTACGTTTTCTTTGTCCTGGACTTATTTAGTGTTTTCTTGTCACTTGGTCTAGGTTTTCATGATATACTGAAAGAATAATTTCCTCAGTATTCCTTTAAGTTCTCTGAATTATGCATAAGCTCTGTGTCTTAAAAGAACGACGAGGGAATATTAAAAGTTAAATACGTATTCTCATCACATTTTTTCTCTACCGTTTTTTTTTTTTTTAGGATTTCTCATTTCGGTCACTTTCTCAACCTTCAAAGTTTGTAGATATATACTATTATACCTTCAAATTTCTCTCCAAACTTTGCTTCTCCCTTGTGGTCAGTGTACATGTGGTGTCATAACTTTTAACATCCTTCCATTGAGTCTCGTTGAAAGGCTCTATTTTGGAGGTCGGGTCATTAATCTTTTTCCAAAGTTTTTCAATCTTCCTCCCTTTTCCCCCTTGTGTTGATGTCTCACTTTAGTAATAGACGTGATATTTTGGAGAGTAGTATTTTTATCTTCATGGCAGTATGTGTGTGTATCCTCATCGTGCATAGATGGCGTAGTAGTGGTAGTAATAGTACGATAGTAGTAGTAGTAGTAGTAGTAGTAGTAGTATTAGTAGGAGGAGGAGGAGGAGGTGGAGGAGGAGGAGGAAGAAGAAGAAGAGGAGCAGGAGGAGCAGGAGGAGGAGCAGGAGGAGGAAGAAGAAGAAGAGGAGCAGGAGGAGCAGGAGGAGGAGCAGAAGGAGGAAGAAGAAGAGGAGTAGGAGGAAGAAGAAGAGGAGGAGCAGGAGGAGGAGGAGGAAGAAGAAGAGGAGGAGCAGGAGGAGGAGGAGGAAGAAGAAGAGGAGCAGGAGGAAGAAGAAGAGGAGGAGCAGGAGGAGGAGGAGAGGCAGGTAGCACAGTGTAACTATATCTCGCGGATAACACGGTCATGCCCCGAGACCTGGGACACATCACCTTGCCCTGGGGAGCTGAGGCTGGTGGCTGACTTCCTGCCTTGAACCTTCTTCGTTCTTTTTTCTCGTCTTCCCTGTCTCTTCTTTTCTTTTGCTTCTTCTCTTCCTGTTTTTCTTTTTCCCTTCTTTCCTTTTTCTTCTTCTCTTTCTCTTCTTCCCTTTCTCTTTTTTCTTGTCTCTTCTTTCCTTTTGCTGCTTCTCTTCCAGTTTTTCTCTTTCTCTTCTTCCCTTTTCTTATTCCCTTTCTCTTTTCCCTTTCTCTTCTTCCCTTTTCTTTTCCCTTTCTCTTCTTCCTTTCTCTTCTTCCCCACCCCTTCTCGCAGTCTTATGGTCCATTTATAATCACACTTGCTTTTTTTAAGATTCATTTCGTAAGGTCACGGTGTACTGGTGTTATAAGAGGCACGGTGTCTCCCTCACAGACCTGCCCCAGCAGCTACGTATCTACGGTCCCGGAGGAGCTCTGGTGGACGACGTGGCGGCCGTACAGGAGGGCCAACCCCTCACCCTCTCCTGCAGGGCCACAGGAGGTACGTGTGTGTGTGTGTGTGTGTGTGTGTGTGTGTGTGTGTGTGTGTGTGTGTGTGTGTGAGAGAGTTCAAACGCCTTACGTTATCTCTCACTCCCTCTCCACCTCAGGTAAGCCACTACCCAACGTCACCTGGTGGTCGGGGTCAACAATGCTGGACAAAGAGGTAGAGGAGCACCAAGAGGGCGTCAAGTCAACAGCCACGCCCACGGTCACACCCACAGCAGCTTACGCCACTAACACCCTTCGTCTGGCGAGCGTCAGCAGTGCCCACCTCACCCAAAACCTTACCTGCAAGGCGGCCAACACACCTGCTCTGGCTTCACTAAGTGCCTCCGTCATGCTAAGGGAGCTAGGTGTGAAACTTTTCTTTGTGGTGTCAGTCAGTCAGTCAGTCAGTCAGTCAGTCAGTCAGTCATTGACGGAAAATAAGGCTGTCCCAATCTGCCAAATCCACTTAAAATGATCTTCTTAAACTAAATCACATTAAATATAAATAACCTTAAGTCAGATCTAGCTGCGTCAGGGGCTCTATGCGTGATTTAGTAATTGACAATAAACATCACTCACTGAACTAACAAACAATCCCTCCTCCACTAAAGCACGAGTATTACTTTTATTCATCATAATATATCCACGGTGCACATCAGGGTACAACTTCCTCAAGTACAGGTGTTTGTATTACCTTCCTGATAACCTCATTAACAACTTCTCTCTCTTTATCTCTCAAGGTATTGTCTCTTCTACCCCCCAAGTGAGAGAACAGAGGAGGAGTTTTAATAATACACACCAAAGTATTTATACCCGTAATGTTATAATTATGCACAGAAAATAAAAAATATAAAACACAACACACGCTAAATATCTCTCTTGGTCGGGTTCTAAATATAGATAATATAATTAAATTACCTGCAGCCATCAACACTGCTTTCACGTCAAAACAAATAAACCATGAAAAACAGTATCCATAATTCATAGGTCCGTATCCCTACAGCCTGACCTGGTGATCAACATGGAAATAAACAACACATAATTCCAGGTCGACGGCAGCTTATTGTTCCATTTACAAAACAGGTGTAGGATATAACCTTACTAGAGCAGCTGGTGTCTGGCGCTGTTTATGGCAGCAATATGTGGGGGATAATTTTCTCATTTATTCATGGCTGTAGGTAAGAGTTTTAAGTGTATAGAAGATTATATTTATACTCAAGTCTCGTGTTATTATTATCTTTTGTTACGGGATTTATTTTATTGTTTAGCATGGAATATATTGAGATAGAATTAGAGTCATATTTTAAGGGTCAAAGGCCACAACAAATTTCCTACTGATGATGGTTTTTCTTCCTTTATTCTGCCTTGATTCACCCAACCTATACGAAGCTGAATAAGAGACATTTTGCGTTTGGTTGAAAATTTTAGCCTATTAACTTGGTGTGTGTGTGTGTGTGTGTGTGTGTGTGTGTGTGTGTGTGTGTGTGTGTGTGTGTGTGTGTGTAAAGTGTATACGAATGTACTGTATAGTTAAATAGTGAATCCAAATACATGTGGACCAAGCCCTCACACGCTCCCTTCTCCCTCCTCTATACACATAATAACTGTATACAAACGCATTATCTTACGCTAATCCATCTTATTCTTGACCCTAAACCCTCACACAGTTGGAGGTTTATATGTGCATTACCTTACGCTATTCTGTCTTGATTTCCTTTCCAGACTCTGAGCTGCAGGTGTCGTTGCATGCCCCTAAGGAGAAGCTGTCAGGAGGCCACCCGTATAACATAAAGTGTGAAGCTTCAGGAGTCAGACCCCCACCTGTCCTTACCTGGTGGCTCAGAGGACAACACCTCACCCATGACATCCATGTGGTAGGTGTCTCCTTCACCTGTAGTGCCTCCCTCACCTGAAGTGCCTCCCCCCACCTGTAATGCCTCCCTCACCTGAAGTGCCTCCCCCCACCTGTAGTGCCTCCCTCACCTGAAGTGCCTCCCCCCACCTGTAGTGCCTCCCTCACCTGAAGTGCCTCCCCCCACCTGTAGTGCCTCCCTCACCTGAAGTGCCTCCCCCCACCTGTAGTGCCTCCCTCACCTGTAGTGCCACCCCTCACCTGTAGTGCCACCCCTCACCTGTAGTACCTCCCTCACTTGTAGTGCCCGCCTCCCCTACAGGGCCTCTCTACTAGCACCCCGCCCCATCTAATCAAGTCTCATCTTTCCCATCAACACAATGTTCACAGTTCCTATTTCTCACCAAGAAACTCTCACCTGACACACAACACGCTCTTAATTCTCACCCTCGACATTGCTTTACAAACTGGTTATTGTTCGCTAACACAGTGCAATAATCAAGTCAATGTTTCCCTGCCATAAATGAGTTTCCAATTATCACCTGGCACCTGCTTCTGACGCTAAACGGGTATCTGTTGATGGAGTTTTAGATATAGGTAATACAAACTTTAAAGACTTGTCTATTCTGTGTGTTATTGAGACCATCTATACTGTAATAATACTCCTGTGATGTATATATTAATTTGTATTTTTTCTCTGTGGTGTTGTTTGATTATTGGGAACGATGTGTTATGATTTATGAGTAGTTTCGGCAATTTTAATTACTGTCTCCTACGCTTTCTCATACCTACTCAGACTTAAGTCCTTCCCTTTAGTTAATTACCTCTCCCCTTCTCTCCTAACGCACATTTCAACGTATTAAAGCAGAGTCTGGGGTGAGTTAATACACTACAACAGTCTGGGGTGAGCTAACAAACATCTCCCATCACAGCAGAGTCTTGGGCTGGACTCTACGGTATCTGAGCTGAGTCTGCTGGCTACTGCTGGCGACGACGGAGGTCTGCTGGAGTGCCGCGCCGCCGCACCCACACTGCCGCACCTCACTGCCACAGACTCTACCAGACTCACCGTGCATTGTGAGTACTGATGGAGAGAGAGAGAGAGAGTGATTATAGGGTAAATTCTTGATTAGGGAGAAACTCAAGTACAAATGAAATCCACCTTGAAGGGAGAAACTCAAGTACAAATGAAATCCACCTAAATAATGTTTCGATTTAACCCATTAAAGTCTAAACAATCTTTCTCAACTAGGCCACTCTGCATCACTCACAGTTACTATACGCGAGCGAATGTATCCTAATTTAACCATAACATTAATTCCTCTCTCGAATTTTGTTATCAATGCTCACGGGAGTATTGTAAACACACATTAATTAAACTGCCCCACTGATATTTGACAACAAGCAACATTTGGGTGAAATAATAGCCAGGAGATAAAATATTATTCACGTCATCAAATATTACAAATCGTCACTTTAATTTTTTTGTCTAATTTTGTATATTCACGTTTAATAGAATAATTTTTTTAGTTTGCCATGATAAACACAGCTTTTTTTTCAGAATTTATTGAGAGGAAAAATATAAATACAATTGTCTGTTAGTTAAAGTTTGAGCATTATAACAAATAGCAACAAGAATAACCATAAGATTCTTCCTGCACAGTAAGTCCCTTTAGCTGCGAATGTTTCTGAAGAGTCATGTTATCAATACCACCTTATAATTTACCTTCAGATAGATCCCCTTAACCTTATCTTCAAGTTCTGATAGATATGTTTGCCCCTGCCTTTACAGATGTTCCTGAGGCGAGCATCACCATCGAAGGCGTGGGCGTTGTGGGCGTTGAGGACGGGGTGGGTGCTGAGGATGGGGAGAGCGGTGAGAAAAGTGTGGGTGGGCTGCGGGCGGACGACTCAGCCACCCTCGTGTGTGTGGCTCGGGCCAACCCACCCGCCTATAACGTTACCTTCATGTTCAACGTGAGTGTGTGTGTGTGTGTGTGTGTGTGTGTGTGTGTGTGTGTGTGTGAGTGTGTGTGTGTGTGTGAGTGTGTCTTTGAGAGAAAAAAGACAGACAAACAGACAGACAGACAGACAGACAAGCAGACAGACAGATAGATAGATAGATAGATAGATAGATAGATAGATAGATAGATATTTACGTATATGCTGTCTCACTTTAACTCATCAACCATGGACTGAAATTCATGATTCACAGAAAAGTCATCAATTACTTAATGTTATTCACATCACCGGGAATCCATTTAGAATTCCTAGGAGGATAGACAGAAAGAGAGAGGATGATGAAGAGAGAAAGAAAAAAGAGAGAGGTGGAATAAAGAGTAAGAGAGTGACATAAAAAAAGGAGAGAGAGAGAGAGAGAGAGAGAGAGAGAGGGAGAGAGGGAGAGGTGGAATAATGAGTGAGTGAGTGAGTGAGTGAGTGAGAGCAAGACAAAGAAAGAGGTTAGGTTAGGTTATGTTAGGTTAGGTTAGGTTAGGTTAGGTTAGGTTAGGTTAGGTCTGTAATTTATATGTAAAACAAAGTAACTCGGTTTAATATAGATTTTTACAGCTATATTAAAACACAGTTAATTTATAATTAAAACAAAGTCTCTTACTGAATTAAATTAGCGTCGGAACGTCATTAACTTGTATTAAAATATTGCCCTGGTGAGTAAGTTTGTTTTGCGTTCTAATTCCGTCCCCAAAGTTGGACCAAATGATAAAGTGATAAAAATTGTACAATGGCATTAATATTCCACCACAACACCTCCGCCCTGCAACACCTGAATTACAACACAGTAATTCCCTACCTGCTCGATAATTTTCATTTCAACAGGTGTAGCCTAGAATGTCAACTTATTTTAACTATTTACACTGATGGGTAAACTTCTGGAATGACGAGAGAGTGTGTGTGTGTGTGTGTGTGTGTGTGTGTATGTGTGTGTGTGTGTGTGTGTGTGTGTTTTTTACTCTCCATGTGTATGTCTCTGTGTCTGTGTATAATCAGCATATTACCTTGCTTTAAATAATTGTACCTCACTAATTACGGTAATCACACACGAATATTTTAACCTATTAGACACAACAATTATCTCAAAACAGAACACAAACAAAAATAAAAACTAAACAAAAACTAAAACAAAAACAAAAAAATACGAAGCAGAATGCCATCCTCTGTCTCTTGTGAGTCATTTAAAGTACTGGGAATTCCTCTCGTTTTCTCCCAGGGAAATTTTTAATGTAAACTGGCGTCGCCATTAGCTCGTGCGCTCAACTTTTGTTCATTAGGGAAAATTGCATTACTGAAGCATTAGTCTCCTTGTGTGCGCCCTCTGATGCTTGTTCATTACACTTTCTTATCATCCATTTGTGACCTCATCCATCTGAGACGTAATCTACCTGTGATTTCAACCATCTGTGACTTCATCCATCACTGATTTCATCCATCTGTGATTTCATCCATCTGTGACATCATCAATATGTGACTTCATCCATCTGTGATTTCATCCATCTGTGACGTAATCTACCTGTGATTTCACCCATCTGTGACTTCATCCATCATTGATTTCATCCAACTGTGATTTCAATCATCTAAGACCTCATCCATTTGTGACTTCATCCATCATTGATTTCATCCAACTGTGATTTCATTCATCTAAGACCTCATCCATCTGTGACTTAATCTACCTGTAATTTCATCCATCTATGACTTCATCCATCATTGATTTCATCCAACTGTGATTTCATTCATATAAAACCTCATCCATCAGTGACTTAATCTACCTGTAATTTCATCCATCTTTGACTTCATCCATCATTGATTTCATCCATCTGTGACTTCATCCATCTATTACTTCATCTATCTGTGATTTCATCCCTCTGTGATTTCATCCATATGTGATTTATCCACCTGTGACCTCATCCATCAGTGATTCCATCCATCTGTGACCTCATCCATCTTTGATTTCATTCACCTGTGTCTTCATCCATATGTGATTTTATCCACCTGTAAATTCACCCACCTATGTCTTCATCCACCCATGAATTCATCCACCTGTGATTTCATCCAACTGAGAAAAATTCATTCATCTTGTTAACTGTTGTCGCCGATTGAAATTTACTAATTTTACTCTGACGTCACCAAGTTAGGTCAATACCTTCAACGCTGACGTCACCAAGTTAGGTCAATACCTTCAACGCTGACGTCACCAAGTTGAATCATTTCACCAAGTCAAATTAAATAGAAAACATCACCAGATAGAATTCGTCTAATATATCTAACTTTAAACGTGACGTCACCAAGAAATTAATAACGAAAGTGTGACGTCAGTTGTCTGGTAGTGACGAGATAATCGCCTTGGGTAATGTTTATCCTCACTTTATTACCTTCATTTTTATATTAGATAATTACAACTTAATTTATCATACGAGATAATAAAGCTGTGTTGACCTAGCCGCTGTGATTATTAAGCCTTCATTCTCAGAGTTCCGTAAGTTATTTTTTCCCTTAACTCGGGATAGGAAAAAATATCAAATTACAGTAAAGTCTCATAGTGCATTTAATATTATCTTAACTACAAACGACATTACATCCTGATAATAAAATAAATTCTCTTATCTCCACCAATATGAAAACATTAACTTACGAGCCGTTAAGAATCACCAATATAATACGTGGCTAAAATGGCGTAGAAATTGCACCTAGACTCTACTGGAACTAGATCTTTTCTCCTATCTTTAATTAAGGGAAAAATATTAGCATACGAATCGGTAAAGTCTCATTGGAACATCGTCGTCAGCGTCACCGTCAGGTTGAATGAGCTTCTTGTAGGCGTCTTCTCACACCTGAAGGCCAATTTAATGTAGGGAGAATGTGGAGTTAGGTTGTTTGTGGGTTACTTGTACTCTCTCTAGACAAGCTGTACTCTTTCTAGACAATCTGTACTCTTTCTAGACAACATGTACTCTTCCTAGACAACATCCTAGACAGCCTGTAAACTTTCTAGACAACCTGTACTCTCACACAAGCTGTACTCTTTCTAGACAAGCTGTACTCGTTTTAGACAACCTGTATTCTCCTCACACAAGCTGTACTCTTTCTAGACAAGCTGTACTCTTTCTAGACAATCTGTACTCTCCTCACACAACCTGTACTCGCCTCAGAGAATCAACCACCTGAGCCTCTCTCGTTAAGTGTTCACAACTCAGACTCAATACCTCCATAACCCCCAATGGTCGGTGTTCATGAATACTTTATCTATCAAATTTATACCTCAATTTACACCATTTAAACAGTATACTACAACTCTCTACTCTCACCATCTGAAGAAAAACACTGATTCTATGTTTTTTCTGTTTTTTTTTAACACGAAAATAAAACAGGCTTATAGGTTTTAAATATCAGGTTTTGTGTTTTATTGACTGATATAAACTAAAGTTAAATAGGTTTTATTATTAAGTCGTAAACTCTCTCGGCTCCTCATTCTGTTGACGAATAATAACCCTATCGTACATAAAGTCCTTATCTCTCCATCTTGAGATTTATGATAAATATTACGTAAGAATAGAAATCGTTTTCCAGAAGCAAATGTAAACAGGGAAATCTTATATATTTCTTCTTATATAAACATTTACTTGAATTTCTTTGTAAGGAATGAATAGAACGATCTAAAATATAAACCATTTTGTGGAACATTGCGTCTGAGCAGTGAGGTAAGGAAACGCTATCAAGAGGAGCGCAAGTGGAAAACTATCGTCACATTTTTAGATTCAGAGAGAGGGGGAGGGCGTGGGAGGGAGAGAGAAGGAGTGGGGTGGAAGGGAGAGAGAGAGAGGAAGGTGGGAGGGATAGAGGTGGGGTGGGAGGGAGGCAGGTGGAGAAGGAGAGAGAGGTGAAGGGGAGAGGGGCTGGGAGGGGGAGGTGGGGTGGGAGGAGAGAGAAGGAGCGGGGTGGAAGGGAGAGAGAGAGGAAGGGGGAGTGGGAGGGAGAGAGGTGGGTGGGAGGGAGAGGGGGGTGGGAGAGAGAGAGGTGGGGTGGGAGGGGAGAGGAGGTGGGGTGGGATGGAGAGACGGGGGTGGGAGGGGAGGTTTACAGCGGAAGTGTGTAAGGAGAGATAAGAGGAAAGGAAGAGAGACAATAAAAATAGAGTTGGGATGACAGAGAAAGAGAAGTAGGGATAGAGATATAGATAAAGGGGTAAAGAGAGAAGACGGAGACACAGACACACAAAGAGAATAACAAACATACATACATACAGACATAAATGGGTGATGCAGGTATACAGACAGAGAGAAAAGAAGTTGATTGGTGTTGCTGTCGGTGATGCTGTTCTGGTGGTGGTGGTGTGGTGGTGGTGGTGGTGTGGTGGTGGTGGTGGTGGTGGTGGTGGTGGTGGTAGTGGTGATGGAGGGAGGAGGGGTGGTGGTGGTGGTGGTGGTGGTGGTGGTGGCAGTGGTGATGGAGGAGGAGGTGGTGTGGTGGTGGTGGGTGGTGGTGGTGTGGCGGTGGTGGTGGAGGTGGTGGTGGTGGTGGTGGTGGTGGTGGTGGTGGTGGTGGAGTGGTGGTGGTGGTGGTGGTGGTGGTGGTGGTGGTGGTGTGAGTGGTGGTGGGGATGAGGAGGAGGTGGTGGTGGTGGGTGGTGGTGGTGGAAGGGATGGTGGTGTTGATGGTGGTGGTGGTGGTGGTGACAGGGGTGGTGGTGGTGGTGGAGGTGGTGATGTGGTGGTGGTGACAGGGGTGGTGTGTGGGGGAGGTGGTGGTGGTGGCTGGTGGAAGGGGTGGGTGGTGGTGGTGGTGGTGTGGTGGTGGGGTGGTGGTGGTGTTGGTGGAGTGTGGAGGGGTGGTGGTGGTGGTGGGGTGGTGGTGTGGTGGTGTTGGTGGTGGGAGGTGATGGTGTGGTAGTGTGGTGGTGGTGGAGGTGATGGTGGTAGTGGTGGAGGAGGAGGTGGTGGTGGTAGTGATGGAGGAGGAGGTGGTGGTGGTAGTGGTGGAGGTAAGGAGTGAGGGCTGCAGACCACCACACAGGCGCCTTGTGTCACCAACAAGCGGGTGTCCCCAGCCGCGTACACACTATAATGTTGGTTTAAAGCCCTCTCAACCTCCTAATTACAGCTGCTCCTTCTACTGCTGTGGCGGCGGGCGGTTCCTTCCAGCTGCTGACGCTCTGGTTATTATGGTTATTGACTCTGTGCGTGTGCTGAGTCGTCGTTTCCTCGTTATAACTAAATATGATACCACAGCACACGTTAAGCTTTGTTTTATATCAGTAGGATTTACACTGAGTAAGTAGATAAGAGGCTTACTGTGTTACGGCTCGTAGACGCGGTGTTGATCTCCTGTACTGTGGCCCATGAGGGAGGATATCTATGCGGCCTTGACACGGAAAATACAATAGAACTCACAGCTGCGGTTTACCAGCCCAGGCTAATTGGATATCAGTTACCAGCAGACCGAATGTGGCTGACTTAAGGTAAATATCTGTTTATAATGTATAGCGTTTACGGTTGTTACTCTGTCGTGTTCAGCTAACTGGCCTTTATAACCTGTATGAAGATGTAATACGGAAGATGGTGGTTATGTTGAAAGGTATAATGTATGCAGTAACTGTAACAAAAATATATTCAATTTGCCTTTTATATGTTATTTAAACATTGCGTCTCTCACATATCCATACAAAGTTATTGAGGCTGAGAAAAATGCACACGGACTTACCAAACACCGTGTACTTCTTCCATACAGTCACTCGGTTGATCAAATTTATAATAAACTATTTAATCAGTTTATCGTTGTAATATGACACTGGCATTAAATAATCGGATTTTTTTTTAATTGAATCGAATAGAGAGTAATTAATGGGCGTTTAAAATTCTGGGGAAGTAAAACGAAATAAGTAATTAGCCTCTGTTACAAAGTTATTGAATTAATTGTTCAGTAATATTTAAGTTAAGGTTAATATATAATAAAGCAAAGCAACCAATAGCCAGTACCCTCACACCCATATAATTACCGCCTCCCTAACTGCCTCGTTACAGCACACGAGGCGCTGCTCAAGAAATTGGCTACACAATCTAATTACTTAATAAGATTTAAGTCTAGTGGAAAATTCTTTGCAGCTGTTCCAAACTGGAGCAAATATTTAATCGATATACAGTATCGTCAACAACATATAATTACTGGTTTGTTTAACTCTCTAATTACAAGACTAGAGGCGGTGTTGATGAAAGGCTTCCCACGCGGTCAAAGCAGTAACTATCTCCATCAGAGGCACAAGCGGCTCGTCAAGCCAAACAAGGTAAATGGTTAATTGAAGGACACTAATTTATTTGTGTGAAGCGTTGGCTTGGTGCTCAGCGAGCCATGGTTGTTGTAAAGCCGTAGAGATGTTGCAGAGAGTAGTGGAGGCTGCCAAACCATTATTGTTGGAAAACCGTTGACAGTGTATAGAGTGTATAGAGAAGTAACAAAGCCATGGCTGGTGCACAGATATATATATATATATATATATATATATATATATATATATATATATATATATATATATATATATATATATATATATATATATA